>NC_051154.1:93108788-93304566 GCF_013339745.2 Dermacentor silvarum | reverse complement strand
ACACGGAGCGCTCGATAAAAGGATTCCCACCTTATTTCCAAACTGTCCAAAGAACCTCACACCGTCAAATAAACCTCGAAAGCCGCTGCGGAAGAGAGAACCTCCTGTGTGCCACAGTAGTTTGTGCAAATTTTGCTGCATGTACAAGATATATACTGGGTGGTTTACTATCATGCACCAAGATTTGAAAATATGGAAATGTCACGTAGCTGGACAGAACCGAGGTAATGTCTGCCGTCACTCGGAGATACTCAGATTATTTTTTATGCCGCCTAATTACATAATTATTTTCATAATTGATTAATCAACTTTTTAATGCTATAATTGGATAAAAAGTGTGAACGAGAGAATTGTACAGCAGCATGGAAAACTCCCAATATAACTTTCTGTTGCTGAATACGTGATACATAAAAGTGTTTTCCGAAAGTGAACGAAACCCGCGAATACAGCAATATTGCCGCGCGACTGGCCGCTCGAGGTACTTTGCGTGTATTCGTGAGCTTCTTTCATGCTCGGAAAAACACTTCTACGTAGCGCGTATTGAGCAATAGAAAGCTGTATCGGCAGTCTTTCATGTTGCTCTACAAATTTCTCATTGACACTTTTAATCTAATTATAGTAATTGAGAAGTTGATCAATAAATAAGACTAATTATCTAATTAGGCGGAATGTAAAAAATAACTGAGTATCTCTAAGGGCCGGCAACAACATTACTATGGTTCTGTCCAGCTACGTGACATTTGCATATTTTGAAGTATTTGTGCACCCCGTAAAATACTGCGGTTTTCTGTGCAGATGTGTGCCTGATTTTCAAATTTGTTCCATCCTGGCTACTGAATTTTTTTTTCTACAATGCGCGTGCGGTGTATATTACACGCTTGCATGTTTTTATACAACATTTTCCCATTGTGGGAGTGTATGAGACCGCAAGCTTTTCGGCCCGGTTATCACCTATTAAAATTATCGAGCTGCTTCATGCACAAGTTTTTTCGTATTGTGTCTATGCAAAGAAAAAAGGTCTATGGGATTATTGTGTGGTGGGTGTAAGTGTATTTGTGGACAGGCTGTAGCATGCATTGTCAAACACGCTTACATTGGCACATTCTCATATGCAATTTAAGAAAAAAGAAAGTCACCTGTTTTTTTAGATCTTGCAAGAGCCACTCAGTCCTCAATGGACGAAAGCTCAATGAATAATATACACGGTCTATGTTAAGTGGAATTGGAGTAAAAAAGGCATTTGCCCAGGTTTTCATCAGTAAACTGTGGTAGTGATGCTCTAATTCAAGATAGACGCCTGCCTTCGTCCTGCCTAATAAATTCCCATTTGAAAGAGTTTTTACATAGCTGATGTGCATTCTCATCTTAATTCTCATATCGCACGCTTGCGCCGTTTCATTTCTTAATTTATATCGCGACCACATTGAATTCGCGCAACGATGAATGAACGGTTTTCTTGGTGTGAATGGAAGCAGCGATAAGCATGAAATACATTTTCTGGTGCAGTCACTATTTTCTTCTGATCGAGGGGTAGCACGTGGGCTAACACTTTCATTTGTTTATGCTTGGATGAACGGCTAGACCGGACGAAACAAATTGTGCGCGCGAGGGTAACTTCAGTGGGCTTTGAGTGCTGCCCGATTGATCCGTGTTCACGTCAGCCACGCCCTGCACAAGGAACCTTCATGTTAGCGAAGCCTGGTACACTTATCACTTTAATGTGAAATAACGATTTTTTTTTTTCGCGCTCTGAGATTTACTCACTCCACTATGAACGAAAATTTAGCGGAGGCAGAAGAATGCCAAGCCGCCGGCGCCGCTAAGCTGGGACCGCTGGCCGCGGCGCCATCTATCTGCTCGCAGCAGAGCTACTCGGTGCGCCCGCGCGCGGCCGAACATAATCTGGACGCTCGCTCGCGCGTAGTGTCAACACCTAAATATTCTTCCACCGTGCTTCATTGGTACATGTTTTTGACTGAGTCTCGAGCGGTTCTCTCTAACAGGGGGGCCAGGACGGCCTTAAATAACCCTTCGTGGTCTTGTGGTAGCCGATGTCTCCTTCGGGGAACTTGTGGAAGTGTCAGTCCTCTGTCGGGTGGTCAAGTTGACGACCTCCTCTCCCTCGGGTCCTCTCCTTTGGTAGCTCGCCTTTTTCGTCTGCTCAGGTCGTAGAGGTGTGACGCTTTCTCGGGGATGGAGGGGATTATCTCGTCACGGGAAAGACGCTCGGGCTTGTTTCGCACATTTGAGAGGTACAGTTTCCAGGAAGATGATAACCGCCTCTTGGGGATGAAGATAATTGCCCCGACACGGGAACGTGCGCGGGTTTGGTTTCCCACAACTGAGATGCAGAGTTCCAAGCCGATCATAACAGCCCGTCCGCCGCCACAGGAGGTCTCGAAGGGGTTGCAGCATCCAAGCACATCGAAGAGACCGGCAGACCCCGTGCCTCTGCTTCGTTTCGCCGTTCGTTCCAAGGCAGGCCAGGTGACACCTTCTGGAAATAGACCACGCCAAGCCCAAGGCACAACAAACAGAGAGCACCCAACTAACCATGAGAACTGCCAGGTTCACACATTCTTCACATAAACCTTATCAGAATTATACCTGCAGCCCTCGTTCGAGATTCCCGAAAATTAACAAAAGGAAAAAAAAAAAAAACTAGACTTCAATGCATATTTCAACCAACCTAATACCTAACGTTTTTGTTTCTCTTGCCCGGGAAAGCCGCGTTTATTGAGAGACTGAGATCACATTGAAAATGATCAAAGGGATAAATGCTGCGCAGCAATTTAGTTACTCGTTGGGTCAGTGCTACCTGCCAGTACCAGCGCTTGTAATGCCAAATGTACTGCGCTCTGATGACCGCTTCAACTCCTAATTAAGCTGATTCATAAAGTGGCAGTTAAAGCCAGAAAACAAAAAGCCAGGATACTCTATCTGCTCGCAACACCGTGAAAGAAAACTGCTTCTCCGAACTCGCTTGAGCAAATTAAACTTCCGCAATGGTAACCGATAAATGCACCTACCCTGTACGCATTGAATTATCCAAAATGGTTTATTTCTACAAACCTCCAATGTTAATGCCTGTCTACAAAATCAGCGCGTCCACGAGCCACCACCGTCGCAAAACTTGCTTTGCAGTTTTATTCGCGTCACTGGCTCTCATAACAATCAATACAACGAAGCACCGAGATTAACGCCGAACGTTTGAAATTAAAAGAAATAAGGTCTTAATAACTAACAAAAGAAAAAATGTCGCAATTTCGCCCGAAAGGCGAAGCATCGATTGCGATAGCAAATTAGTAGAGAGTTATTCGGAGTAGGGATAGTGGTTTTATCGGCTGCATAAACTTGGACACATTCGCTTACTAACTGAATTAACAATCGTGGTGTCAGCGCGCAGAAGCAAACATGAATAGATCACACTGAATGACCGCAGACAACGACTGTCAAAACGCTGGCAGCAAGCGCAGCCGCCGGGGCGAAGGCTCGCGCGGTCTATCGCTTCAACGGAAACTGAGCGGCGAATGCACAGCGCATACAAAGGTCAGAGCCGTGTCGAGATAAGAGACGGTGCGGGCGACCGCCAACGCAGGGCAAAGTGCAGAGGAGTTGTGCAGAGGAGAAGTTGTTGGCAAAGGAAAAGTTGCCCCCCCTCCCCCCCCCCCGGCTTTCCGCGCTGCCTTCCCGCTTTCTTGGTTTCGCGTGGGAGATTGAGTGGCAAGATACGCCTTTGGTGCCGGAGCACAGCGCCGCCCCGCCTCCCTCCCATGCCCCCACGGCCTTTCGCGCGACGGTCGCGTTTGCTTTCCGCCGTGCGTTCGCTCTCCGTGATAGCGCGCGGGGGAGTTCGCCCTCCGTGATATCGCGCGTCCCCCGCGCGCTTTCGCTCGCGCATACGGCGCGCGGCGACGATTTTATCGCCCTTGGAATCTATACGGAACCTCACGGCGACGACGACGGCGACGCCGTCGGCAGGAATACGGTTGAAGTGTCCATATAATTGCTATCGCAACAAAAAGAAAAAAATGCAACGTGCTCTATTTACAAATTTACAAACGAGAAGCTTATGGAGGCGCCCAATTCGACAATTACTACCTCTTAATGCGCACTCGACTATTTCGCAATCTTTCATTGGGCCTCGCCATGGGCAATAAAGGGCGCCCGACATACACTGCCCCCTCCCGTCACCTGTCAATTCGTGTGGCCGCAGCTTTCTTTCTCGTCTCGGAGAGGGAGGCCGTAAACGTGAGGAGAATCGCAATTCTTCCTTTGTCCTCGCTCTCGCGGCGCATTCCCCCTCATTGACGGTTTGACTGGCCCTTTGTGTGCGCGCGTACCTCAGCCAGGTTGATCCTTTCAGCCGCATTCCTACTCGCGGAGACGCTCCCTGTTCTGTTGCCATCCGCCTTTGGCGACGTCTCCGTTTTCTCAACCACCATAACGAGCCCTTTGAAGTTCTGCATGATGGCCTGTTGCCTTTGCTTACGGGCTGCGGTGTGGCGTCTTTCTCAAATTTGCGCTGCGCTACATATTCGCTCGTTTGCGCCGTCTGAAAAATTTTTGTCTCGCCAGGCGGTCACCGAATGTATCCTCTGCAATCCCCGATCGTCCGGTTCCTGCCCTGTTTGGCCGCCATGTCAGTCTCCTCTCCTTTGGACGATTTCGGAACGTCGCTCAAATGCGAAGTTACAATGGAGTTTTTCAGCGCCCCCTTGACCTTTTTAGGGCTGCTAAAACCAGCCTTGTCTCCGCAAGGAACGTCCTCCGGAAGGGCCACTGTTTCTACTCCCGTGGCGTAATCGTTCTCTTCTTCTGCCGCAATTCCTTCTTTAATAACCTTCAGAAGGTCTAAAGATCCTTTCGAATGTGGCAGCACCAAATTAGTTTCTAATTTCTCTGCTAGTCCTTGCCCTATGCCCACTGAGCCGAATGCCTCCTCGCTAGCACCATTCCCCCCGCTTTCATTAGCTATGTGCTGCGCTTTCTGAGTGCCTATGTCATGAGGCCTTTTCCTTTCTTCATTGCCGTGCCTTATCTGCGCTGCGATCTCATGAGCCTGGGGACGCGGGAGAGCTTGGACCGTGTGGTCGCCAAAACTCAGGCCCTTCTTCTTTAACAGCATCTCCGAGCGATTTGAAAATAAGTAGGGGTATTGCTTGGGACAGATTTTGCGATACTGCGGCTTCAGTCAGAGATATTCCGAATGGCCCCTCGATCTTTACGCTAGTTATGGGCAAACACACACTATCCTCCTCAACTACCTGCCGGATCCACGCATGTTCCCCGGTGAAATACTCAGGTTGCACATACGCAGGGTGGACGATGTCCATTGTCGCAGCCGAGCCCCTAAGTACCCTACATGGCGTTCCGTTCACTGCGAGGTCGCGAATGTAGGGTTCTAAGAGCTCCAAGTTGCCGTCGTCATTCACGAAAGAAAAAAACAATCCTAAGCTTCCGACAGCCGATCGCAAGGTGTCCAGGCTCCTGGTAACGGAAACAGACGACTGGTTTTCTAGGCTCAAACGCCTTTTCTGTTTTTCTTTCGTCTTTCGCTGCGCTGTTATTCTGGCCTAAATTATCAGTCGGCACGTCTTTGGTCCCACTTCCAGTTTTCTCTTTGTGAAAGGGGCGCCTGTTTTCCTCTTTGCCGAATTTAGTCAACGGCCTGACGCGCGTTTTCTCGGATTCGCGACGTGCGGCGAATTCATCCGCTGGCACTGCACCACGTTCTAAGTCCTTTTCGCCCGACCTATCTTGAATCCACAGGCGCATCTCTTCGCTCAAGGATCCATAGAACTGCTCCATGCAGATTAGCTCAACAACCTTGTCGTGACAACCGAACGCGTCTTCCCCTTTTAGCCACTCAATTAAATTGAGTTTCAGTTTATAACTGAAATCCTGAAAAGACTCGCCCGTTGTCCTAACTGCCTCCCGAAAACGGCGGCGGAAAGCCTTCGCTGAGAGCCGATATTTCCTTAGCAACGCAGCTTTTACTTTTTGATAATCCTCTGACTCGTCCTTCGTTAGCCTTAATTTGCAATTATTTCTGCTGCTTCACCAGGAAGAACAGTCAGAATCTGTTGCGGCCAACTCTCTAATGCCAACCCGTTTTTCTCGCAGGTTCGTTCAAAAATAACGAGAAACAGTCCTATGTCATCGTTCACCTTGTACGACGGCATGAGATCCCTTATTTTCACTCTTGCTTCACCTGAACGCCTTTCATCTATTGAGAGGTTATTCGCCGATTGCCTGGCCAGATCCCGCTGCACGTCTAGTTTTTTAGCTTTAGTTCATGAGCTCTTTGTTCCTCTCGTTCCTTTCTTTCTGCAGCTTCCTTTTGATCAGTTCTCTGCCTTTCTTTCTCTTCTGCAGCGTTTTGTCCAGCTTTCTCAGCTCTTTGCCTTTCCTCTGCAGCGTTTTGTTTAGCTTTCTCAGCTCGTTTCTTTATCTCTTCCCATGCTTCTGAAATTTCGTCCTCAAGAGCCCCGCACTTCTCAATCGCCTCAATAAGCTGTGGCTTTATCTGACTTTTCCCGACCTCAATTCCCAGCTCTTCACAAAGTAATAACAACTCTGGCTTTCTCCGTTTGCTCAAATCCATGGTCAATCCCGAACGAGGACTTTCTTACTCTGCTGTGACGCGAGGAAGCTTTCAACAGGAGCCTGCACGTACAGAAACTAATTCACCGTTTTAGAAAACACACAAGCTAAAACCTGGCAAGTTCTCAAAGAAAGTCAAGCGCTCACGATTCTAGCTGAAGCCAGGACGAAGGGTGGAGTATCCCATTGCTGCCAACCAGCTGATATAATCTCGACCGGGTGAGGTGGGTTGTCACCGCAAGAATCAGGAGACGGCGATGAAGGCGGGCATCGTGATGATGAAAAAAAAATAGAAAAGACTGTATTCACTTCATTGGTACATGTTTTTGACTCTATCCGAGTCTCGAGCGGTTCTCTCTAACAGGGGGGACAGGACGGCCGTAAAGGGGTCGAGACATCAAACTTGTGGCTTGCGCGTTGTTTGTTTCAAGCGTTTCTTATTGCTCCAGAAAGCATGATACACGCTGGAAGGTTCAAATATTCTCGGTAAATAATTTAATATCGCATTATTTATGTGCACCATTTTCGGTTTCGGTTTCTCGGCGCCGAGTTGGACGACGTCACTGGCTGGGAAGCTTGGTCACGTGGGCCCACAAGGCTGTGACGCACGCACTGCTACATCGTCTGCTCTCGCACACACGTTTTGTACCAGCGCAGGCAAACAAACCCGCGGCGACAGTTGCCATCGCTAGCTGCGGCAGCTCCGATTCCGACTGCGTCTGCGTTCGATGCAGCTTATACTGCACTCTAGACTCGAGGCTCTCGAGGCTTGCCCCGTGCTGTGGGTCACCACTCATTGTACGTCACTCTAATGTGGTATGACGTCACTAAAACGCGTTACGCTTCCAACACAGTGACGTCGATGTTAATCGTGCTAGCGATGGGTCTCGATCGCGAGAACGAGCATTTAGGCACTCTTTGGAAGCGAATTAAAATATATTTTAAACGTTTGCTGTGTCCAACACTTCATGTTGAGTGTCCTTTCATACAGAGGAAGCCTGCAGCAGGCCTTTTATACCCTCAAAATTTGGTGTCTCAACCCCTTTAAATAACCCCTCGTGGTCTTGTGGTAGCCGATGTCTCCTTCGGGGAACTTGTGGAAGTGTCAGTCCTCTGTCGGGTGGTCAAGTTGACGACCTCCTCTCCCTCGGGTCCTCTCCTTTGGTAGCTCGCTTTTTTCGTCTGCTCAGGTCGTAGAGGTGTGACGCTTTCTCGGGGATGAAGGGGATTTTCTCGTCATGGGAAAGGCGCTCGGGCTTGTTTCGCACATTTGAGAGGTACAGTTTCCAGGAAGATTATAACCGCCTCTTGGGGATGAAGATAATTGCCCCGACACGGGAACGTGCGCGGGTTTGGTTTCCCACAACTGAGATGCAGAGTTCCAAGCCGATCATAACACCCCCCCGAAATAAATTTCTGGCTACGCCACTGCACCAATACCTATGCCACTGGCGTTCGTATGGAGTTCCGTCGGAGCTGAATGATTGAAGTGCTGAAGAATAGGTCGAGACGTCAGCAGAAACTTCAACTGACGGAAAGAAGAGTCGCACTCCGGAGTCCACTCAAATGGGATGTCCTTTCGTAGCAGGCATGTCAGCGGATACGCGATGTCGCCAAATTTAGGAATAAAGTGGTGGAAATAGCAACAAAGCCCCAGAAAACTACAGAGCTCGTTGACAGAGCGCGGTGCACTATAAACGCTTCAACGGCTGCTGTCTTCTGGGCATCAGGGCGGATGCCGTCCTTATCGACGAGGTGCCCACGCACAAGCGTTTGGTGGTCTCCGAAATGGCATTTCTTTGAGTTTATAACTAGATCAGCGTTTATGATGCAGTTCAGGGCAATATCCAGACGCGAGTTGTGTTCGCTGAAGGTGCTGCTAAAGATGACGACGTCGTCGAGGTAGCACATGCAGATGTTCCACTTCAAGCCGCGCAGAATAGTGTCCACAAATATCTCGAAAGGTGCCGGAGCGTTGCACAGTCCAAATGGCATCACATTAAATTCAAAGAGCCCGTCAGATGTTACAAAGGCAGTCGTTTCCTTGTCCTCAGGATGCATCAGAATTTGTGAGTAGCCGGATCGTAAGTCTACTGAGGAAAAGTACCCCGCAGGGGCGTCTGCGTCATCAGGCGTTTGGTGTGTAGCGACTAGCGACACCACGTACCCGAGCACATGAGGGTTGGACTCTCCCGCGCTTAACCGTGCGTGGCCTAGCCGTGTCCGGGGAAAAGAGGATCCTGGGGGTTGAGCCGATGCCGGGTGTTTGGACCTTTACGGCCCCTCGGCGGAGGCAACACGCCCCTTTAGCCTCGGCTTCACGTGGACGGCACCTCCGGACTGACCCACCCGGAGGAAATCGGTAGTTGCCTTTTCATGTCCCCCTCTCCAATCTGCGTCTTTCTTTCTTCCTTTCAATCTATCCTGTCTTCTCCTCTCTTCTATTTACTTCCGACTTTCCAGGCAGCAAGGGTTAACCTTGTGTGAGTAGCCAACCTAGGTTATTTCATATTCGGTTATAGCGGTGACGTACAGCTGGTGTCTGCATGACTTGTGTTTACAGGCCCTGCAGCGTCCCCTTGTAGGACACCACGGTGGGTGGCTGGCGTTGCTGCCGAAAACTACAAATTTATCTATGGCTAGTTCCGTCCCCCCACTCCCTGATCGCCCTCAGAAGAGAGGGCGCACCGATGAAGTCTTCCAGTTTTTTGGTCGCCAAACAGAAACTTTCTCCCGATTCCATGTCATTCACTCTCAAAAGTCAGACAAATCAGTACGGACAATTTCACCTTTCCTTGTCTCAAAGTCTTTGACTGACATTTTTGGACCAGGCTATAAAGCATCTAGGATGGCAAGCGGGGATCTCCTCTTGGAGCTCCGTGATCTGAAACAATACGAGAAACTGCCCAATCTAGTGTCATTTGGAGCTGCCCTAGTAACAGTAACCCCGCACCGTACTATGAATACCACCCGTGGCGTTGTCTCAGATGAAGATCTGTTGCAGCTGAGTGAGGCTGAACTCCTGGAGGGTTTCATTGAGCAGAATGTCACCAACGTTAAGAGAATTGAGATGAGCGTGACGGCAAAGAAATCCAGACCAAGCACCTGATACTTACTTTCAACTCAAGTGTTCTGCCCGAATCCATCGAGGCCGGATACATCAAGGTTCGTGTTAGGCTATACGTGCCAAATGCTCTCCGAATTTTCAAATGCCAGCGATTCGGCCATAGTTCACAGAACTGCCGAGGCCGCCAAACTTATGCGAAATGCAGTGCTCATGAACACTCCTCTGAGTGTTGTGAAAGCTCTCTACATTGTGTTAACTGTGAGGGGGAGCACGGCCGCATACTCGCGGTCGGGCCCATCCTGGAAAAAAATGTCACAGTTTCGCCCTAAGGGCGAAGCAATGAATGCGATAGCAACAAAGCAATGTCATACGAAGTAAGGTGAGCGGCTTTGGTAGCAATATGAATTGTAGTAAACATGAGCTGATTAAGTAAGCAGGTGTGCTGCGGCGTTAGTAGACCGACATGAAGAGAGACTCGATGACCACGAGAAGGCGCGTGTGAAACGGTGGTGTTGATGAGAAGCGCGCTTCCCGTGGGCAGCGCGTGCGAAGGGACACACCTGTAGCGCTGCACTGCCGATCCGGGCAGCATTGCGTGTGTAGCGTGCGTTGGAAAATGTGGCCCGACTATTACGAACTGAATGAACAAGCGTGGTGTGAGCGCGCACAAACACGAAGAGATCACACTGAATGACAGCAGACAACGACTGTCAAAACGCTGGCAGCAAGCATACGCCGCAGCGGGCGAAGGTACGTGCGGTCTATCGCTTCAACGGAAACTGAGCGGCGAATGCACTTAAAGGTCAGAGTCGTGTGGAGATAAGAGACGGTGCGAGCGAGCGACGAGCGCGGTTGTTGGCAGAGAAGTGCGCCCCCCCCCCCCCCCCCCCCTTGCTCCCTCCGGCGCTGGCTTCCTGCTTCCTTGCTTGCGCGTGGGAGATTGAGTGCGTTCGCTCTCCGTGATAGCGCGCGTCTCCGCACGCTTCCTCTCGGGCGTACGGCGCGCGGCGAAGATTTTATCTATAGGGAACCTCACGGCGACGGCGACGGCGACGACGACGCCGACGGCAGAAATCCGGTTCAAGTGTCCATATAATTGCTATCGCAATAAAAAGAAAAGGAAATAGTAGCAATTAAAGTAAAGGAAAACATGACTTTCAAGGAGGCACGCAGGTGGGTATCGTACCTGCCAAAAACCAGCTTTGACGAAGTGGCACGTCAGGGGGCAGCGCCACAACGGCTCCCGGCGGCTGTCTGGCACACGCATAGTGAGCCGGCGGTGACGCCATTCGCCCCCTCGGCGGGTGCAGCCAGTGATGCTCCGCCATCTAAGAAGGGCCTATCAGCCTCCGGGCTGGTGGGCTCCAAGGTCTTTTCTTTTGAGGCGAGGCTCTCAAAGCCAACACAGCGCTCGCAAGAGCGCGTATACAGCGCCTCGCAAGGGGACATGGACACAACACCGAGTCTGAGGGCACAACCAGCGCCTAAGGAGCGGCGCGATTCTATCGACCGCTCCAAAAAAGAAAAACCTCGTGTGCATGGCGCCTGGAAAGGGCCCGTGAGCTAACTTTGCATTGCTGCTGTTCGTAGGCTGCTGTTTCTGCTGTTGCACTTGAATGGGCTGAAGTGAAGAGTGGCTCCGATTTGGTGTCTGTCCGTTGTTCTGCTTTGAACGCATCGATATCTGGAAAAGCGGGTGTCACAGAAGCAACGAGATGATCAAAATCGTCTGCGTCGCAGTCCGTCGTGGTAAGCGGCATACGGGAAAGACAGTCTGCGTCAGCATGTTTTCGGCCACTCTTGTAGGAAACAGTGAAGTTATATTCCTGCAACCTCAAAGCCCAGTGCACAAGGCGACCACAATGGTCACGAAGGTTCACCAGCCAGCATAGAGAATGGTGGTCTGTGACGACTAGGAATGGGCGTCCGTACAAGTACGAGCGAAATCGCTGAACCGCAAAGATTACAGCGAGGCATTCTTGCTCTGTCACCGTGTAATTGCGTTCAGGTTTGCTTAATGGGCGGCTTGCATAAGCAATCACGTGCTGACGGTCGTCATAGCGTTGGACCAAGACGGCACACAGACCAACGCCACTAGCATCTGTGTGGATTTCTGTCGGCGCAGTAGGATTGAAGTGGCGAAGGATAGGTCGAGAGGTCAGCAGGGACTTCAACTGACGAAAAGCAGAATCGCACTCGTGCGTCCACTCAAACCGTGCGTCTTCATTTAGCAGATTTGTCAGAGTATAGGCGACGTCGTCAAAACCAGAAATAAATCGGCGAAAGTAGGAGCAAAGAACAAGAAAACTACGAAGTTGCTTCATTGACTGCGGTGCACAGAATGCCTCAACAGCTGCCGTCTTCAGGGGATCAGGCCGGATACCGTCTTTGTCAACAAGATAACCCAGCACAAGGGTTTGACGGTCACCAAAGTTACATTTCTTAGAGTTCAGAACCAGGCCAGCCTTTTTGATGCAGTCTAGGACAATATCCAGGCGCGTATTGTGCTCACTGAATGTGTGCCCGAATATAACAACGTCGTCAAGATAGCACATACAGATGTTCCACTTTAACCCACGCAGAATGGTGTCCAAGAACCTTTCAAATGTTGCTGGAGCGTTGCACAACCCAAATCGCATCACATTGAACTCGCATAATCCATCCGGGGTTATGAAGGCTGTTTTCTCCTTGTCTGCCGGGTGCGTCGGAATTTGCCAATAGCCAGAGCGTAGGTCCACTGAAGAAAAATAAGGCCGAATGAAGGCAATCAATTGCATCATCAATCCGGGGCAGTGGATAGACATCCTTCTTAGTCACGGCGTTTAATCTTAGATAATCGACGCAAAATCTCCAGTTACCATCTTTCTTTCTGACGAGTATGACCAGAGCTGCCCAAGGACTCGAGGACTCTTGTATTATTCCTTTTTATGTCACTCACTTGTTTCCCGATTATCTTGCGCTCTTTAGGTGAAACGTGATAAGGCTTTTGTCTGATCGGACGCGCAGATCCCGTATCGATAGTATGGCGTGTTCGAGACTCGGGAATCGAGAACGCTTTGTCTGGCTGCGCAAAGTCAATCACATACAGATGCTTAGAAAGCGTATCCACCAAGGTATGGTGCTCACATTTACTCAGTGACTTGTTTATCATAGATAGAAGCTTGTCGTCTGAGACGTGGCGGAGGTCAGCAGTTTCACACGGCGGATCTGTCAGTACGGCTACGGACGAAGACGTGTATTCTGTAAAGTAGGCGAGTTTCAAGCCGTCTGGAAGCAAGACAGGTTCTGCCGAGCAGTTAGCCATCCACAAGCCAGCACACCCGTTCCCGATAGATACCACACAATGAGGGACAAAAACGTTCTTCTTCATACAGTTTAGATGCATTGGCTCTACGGACGCATAGAAGCTGTCTGGAACTCCATCGCGACATACAACAGGAACGTACACAGAGGTGGACGCAGGCACAAGAGTATCTGCAAAGACATGCACAAAGTTCACCTTGGCTGCAAGTCTCCTCTAAGAGCCCGGACGAAACGTGGCCATCAACGAAAACTCCCGTGCGGTAATCGACGGTCGCATCAGACTGTCGCAAAATGTCGATGCCAAAATCACTTCGTGCGTCGATCGGGGAATAACTACAAATTCCGTCGCGAAGGCTCCACCAGCCAATGATACACAAACAGGGCGCAACGACTCGCCGCTCACTCCACAAAACGTTGCAGCCTGGTCCCACCGAAATACAACTTTGCGCCCTAACAGACCTTTAAAAGCGAGGCTCATTACATATACAGTTGCTCCAGTATCCACTAAAGCCATTGCAGAAACACCATCAACAAGTAAATGCACTTTGCTTTTAATCATAACAACTGCAGGGGGCATTTCTGTCGGTAGCATGTGTCGAGCGACCTCAACCCCATCGGCCGCGCTAGCTAGTTTTCCGATTGCGAAGGCGAGGCGGAGCGGCGCACTGGCGATGGAGATTGATTTAAACGGGGTGCACGAGAGTGTCAGACTCCTGTCAGATTCCGGAGAGCGGCTCCGAAAGCTTCTCTGTCAGTAATCGTTGCCGGGAGGAGCGCCAGTTGACCAAGAGGTGGTGTACGACTGTTGAGTTGTCCTCATAGGAAGTGTGATCCTCGGTGAAAACCTGTATCGACCATTCCACGCTGTTGGGCGACGGTTACAAAACCTCGCTATGTGGCCCACGACACCGCATTGGAAACACACCGGCAGAGGCCGCAAATTTCGATGCTCCTCAATGTAGTCAGGCATGTTGGTGTCGACCGCATAGCCAGCAGGTGGGTTACATTCATCATGGCTAGGAGTCGGCCGGCTGGAGGAGTGCGTGCGGCGAGGGCGTTGGCCGTAGTCATGATCTTGATAGCTCATTGGCCCTCTCGTCTGTGGGGTAGACCTACACTCAACGGTCGCTGCGTTAACCGTCGGTTTCCAGGCGGTCGAAATGGCTGTGTTCCTCATCTCGTGCGGTGAGTACGCACCAGTGATGCCGGGTGTGTGACGGCACATCTCCTCTCGATGGAGCAACTGTTCGCGAACAATATGCCGTATTGTAGATGGAAGGCAAACACACAAGCTCGTGTCTACACTTGCCACCGTTGTGACATTCGCCAAGCGACCAAACTTCGGTATTATCCGTCTCATCTTCAGCGTCTCAAAGGTCCTGCAGTGGCGAATGACGTCGGACACGGTATCCAAGCTTTCTTGCCGATCAAAAAATTGTAGACGTCTTCAGCTACTCCTTTTGATAAATTTCCAACTTTGTACATCTGAGAGTTGACTATTTTACAGTTTCTGCACTTCTTCAATATAAGTCGTACAGGTCTCGCTGTACCTGTACACCTGAGCCCTTTGCTCCTGAGAACCTGAGCCCTTTGCGAAAGTGTCTGTTCAGCGCGTTTATTTTTTGCACTAGAGTCTCCACGACACGCTTTGAGCTCCTGGACGAAAAGCTCCCATGAAGTGAGCATGTCTTCGTGATTTTCATACCAGACGAGCGCTGTGTCGGTAAGGGAAAACACAACATTGGACAATTGTGCGGCCGAGTTCCAACCGTTAGAACGGCTCACCCTTCGGTAGTTCGTGAGCCACTCGTCGACATCTTCTCCTGCTTTTTCTCCGAAAGTGAGTGGCACCCGGTAGTACTGCCACGGAAAACCAGTTGCTGGCCTTGGAGCCGCGTCAGAGCCTTCGGAAATCTGGTGGCAGGCGTCTTCAGGCATGTCAAGTGAGAACGGCGGAAGTCCGGCAAGTCGACGGCTTCGGCGAAGTTGTAGCAGCGTAGGCTCCGTGGTTATGAGGGGTTACCCCGCACCTGCACCAATTTGTTAGGAGCACGGGGAAAATGGATTTATTTAGGCGTCCAATAGCAGGAACAGCAGGCTACAAACAGCAGGAATGCCCGCTGCACAGTCGTCGTTCTCCTCTTCTCTTCTTGATCCCCGCGTCCCTTTTACGCGCTTGGACGCAACAATATCACAGAACTCCTTCATAATTATAAGCCAAAAGTGCTGTGTGTTCAGGAAACACATCTAAAACCGACACAAACTTCCTCAGACAATATGCTATCTTCCGTAAAGACCGTGATGATGATGTTGCCTCGTCCGGAGGTGTAGCAATAATTTTAGATAAATCTGTTGCATGCCAGAATCTCTCTCTTCAGGCACCACTAGAGGCGGTGTCCGTGCGAGCGATACTTTTCAACAAGTTGATAACCGTCTGTTGTATTTACGTACCGCCACATTAGAAACTTAGCAAAACGGAATTTTACGCTCTAACTGACCAGCTCCCGAAACTATACATTATTGCTGGTGATTTTAATGCTCACAGCACTTTGTGGGGAGACTCCCGGTGTGACGCCAGGGGTCGGCTTATAGATAACTTTTTGGTAACCTCTGATGCGTGTCTGTTTAACAAAAAAGGGTCCACCTATTATAACATCCACCATAATCCATTTTCTTCTATAGATTTAGCGATTGGCTCTGCTACCCTCCTTCCTTATATGTAATGGAATGTCGTTAAGAATTCATTTGGGAGCGACCACTTTCCTGTGATGTTGACCTTGATAGAGGAACATGACAGTCCACACCACGCCCCCCGTTGGAAAATAACATCAGCTAACTGGAAAGGTTTTAAAGAGCCAAGATTTTATCAACGATTTTAGTATTGATGACGCAGAAGCGTGTTTCACTGGTTTTATACTCGACGCAGCTGAAAAATTCATTCCACAAACAGAATGTCTCTCATGTAAAAGACGGGTCCCCTGGTGGAATGAGGAGTGCAGGCTGGCACGATAGAAACAGAACAAAGCGTGGGGCGCACTGCGTCGCTCCCCGACTGAGGAAAATTTTATCGAATTTAAACTGGTAAAATCACAGGGAAGGCGTACGCGGCGACAGGCAAGGAGGGCTAGCTGGGAAGGTTCCTCTGTGGCATAACATCCTACACTCAAGAGTCCAAAGTATGGAATGGCCTAAGAAAGCTAAAGGGACAGAAAATCCACCCATTGCCTTTAGTTGACGACCAAGGTAATACCTTGGAAGACCAGGCCAACACTCTGGGCGAACACTTCGAGCCTGTATCAAGCTGCATGCATTACTCAGAAGCATTCCTCAAATATAAACAAGTAGCTGAACTTAAGTCACGGGATCGTAAATGCCGACCGAATGAACCATGCAACCGTTCCTTTAATATAGCGGAGCTGAGAGCCGCCTTGAGCATATGCAGTAGCTCTGCACCGGGAGCTGACAGAATCATGTATGACATGATTAAAAACCTACACACTGACACACAGATGACACTTCTGGGACTTTTCAACTCTATCTGGGCTGCCGGATACATCCCATCCTCATGGAAGCAAGCTATTGTTATTCCAGTTTTGAAGCTGGGTAAAGACCCTTGCTCGGCGGCTAGTTACCGCCCGATAGCTCTCACAAGTAGCCTGTGTAAGTTTTATTGCGATAGCAATTATATGAACACTTCCAGCGGATTTTTGCCGTCGCCGTGAGGTTCTGTATTAAGTCCAAGGGCGATAAAATCGTCGCCGCGCGCCGTATGTGCGAATGAAAGCGCGCGTGGGACGCGCGCTATCACGGAGAGCGAACTCACGGCGGAGAACAAACGCGACTTCCCGTCGCGCGAAAGGCCGCGGGGGTATGGGAGGGAAGTAGGGGGGGGGGGGGGCAACGTTGTGCTGCGGCACCAAATGCGTATCTTGCAACCACGGTGTAAGAACATTTAGGTGTTGACACTGCGCGCGCGCGAGCGTCCAGATTATATATATATGTTCGGCAGCGCGCGGGCGCGCCGAGTAGCTCTGCTGCGAGCAGATAGATGGCGTTGCTGTCAGCGGTCCCAGCTTAGCGGCGCCGGTGGCTTGACATTGCTCTGCCTCCCCTAAATTTTCGTTCATAGTGGAGTGAGCAAAAACTATAAGCGTGCAGGAAATTCGTTATTTCAGATTAAAATGATAAGTGTACCAGGCTTGATGCTTCGCTAACATGAAGGTATCTTACGCAGGGCGTGAATGACGTGAACACGGATAGATCGGGCAGCACTCAAAGCCCACTCAAGTTCCGCTCGCGCGCACAATTTGTTTCGTTCGGTCTAGATGTTCATCCAAGCATTAAAAAAAGCATTGGCCTGCGTGCTACACCTCGATCAGATGAAAATAGTGACTGCACCGGAAACTGTTGTTTTTCATGCTTATCGCTGCATCCATTCACACTCTGAAAACCATTTAAGCATCGTTGCGGGAATTCAGTGCGGCCGCGGTATAAATTAAGAAATTAAACGGCGCAAGCTTGCGATATGCAACGCACTAGAGCAAAGTGGCTGTTCATGGCTAGAACTTAAGATGAGAATGCACATCAGCTATGTAAAAAATCTTTCAAATGGGGAATTTATTAGGCGGGACGAAGGCAGGCGTCTTGTCTTGGATTACAACATCACTAATACAGTTTACTGATGAAAACCTGAGCAAATGCCTTTTTTATTCCAATTCCACTTAACATAGACCGTGTATATTATTCATTTGGCTTTCGTCCATTCAGGACTGAGTGGCTCCTGCAAGATATAAAAAAAAGAGGTGACTTTCTTTTTTATTGAATTGCATATGAGAATATGCCAATGTAAGCGTGTTTGACAATGCATGCTGCAGCCTGTCCACAAATACACTTGCACCCACCACAGAATAATCTCATGGACTTTTTATTTTCTATTTTGCAAATACACAATACGAAAAAAATTGTGCATGAAGTAGCTTGATAATTTTAATAGGGGATAACAATCCCAGAAGCTTACGCTCTCTTACGCTCCCACAATGGAAAAATGTTGAATAAAAACATGCAAGCATGTAATATACACCGCACGCGCATTGCAAAAAAAAAAAGTTCAGTAGCCAGGATGAAACAAATTTGAAAATCAGGCACACATCTGCACAGAAAGCAGCAGTATTATACAGGGTGCTCACAGATTAAAAAATATGCAAATGTCGCTAGCTGAACAGAACCATAGTAATGTTGTTGCCGTCCCTTGGAGATACTCAGATTATGTTTTACATTCCGCCTAGTTACATAATTAGTCTTAATTAACTAATACACTTCTCAAATATTATAATTAGATTAAAAGTGTCAATGAGAAAATTGTAGAGCAACATGAAAGACTGCCGATACAGCTTTGTATTGCTCAATGCGCGCTACGTAGAAGTGTTTTCCCGAGCGTGAAAGAAGCCCACGAATACACGCAAAGTGCCTCGAGCGGCCAGTCGTGCGGCAATTTTGCGTGTGTTCGCGGGTTTCTTTCACGCTCGGAAAACACTTATATGTATCACGTATTGAGCAACAGAAAGCTGTATCGGGAGTTTTACATGTTGCTGTACAATTCTCTCGTTCACACTTTCTATGCAATTTTGGCATTATAAAAGTTGATTAATCAATTATGAAAATAATTATGGAATTAGGCGGAATGAAAAACAAATATAATCTGAGTATCTCCAAGCGACGGCAGACAACATCACGCCGGAAGACGAAGCAGCGGCAGCACGCGCCTGGCCGCCGAGGCTGGGACCCCATTCTGCAGCGCCCTCTACGACGGCGCCCACCGAGCTGTAACCGAGCCGAACATAATCTGGACGCGAGCGGGCGGCGCTTTCGCGCGCGTTGTGGGGAGAGTGTCAGCACCTCTTGCTTATTCTTACACCGTGCTTGCAACCGGGCGCAAGGGTCCACTCGTCGTTTTGCGTGCGGCTCAGTCTCGCACGCAAAAGGAGGAAAGCGGAAAGGCAGCGCGGGAGGGAGGGGGGTAGCTTCTACTCTGCCAACAACTGCGCTTGTACTTTGCCCGGCTGCGGCGCTCGCCCGCAGCGTATCTTGAAAGCGATCTCCACACGGCTCTGACCTTTGTATGCGCTGTGCATTAACTGCTCAGGTTCCGTTGAAGCGATAGACCGCACGAACCTTCGCTCGCTGCGGCGGCTGCGCTTGCTGCGAGCGCTTTGACAGTAGTTGTCTGTGGTCATCGTGTGTGATCTATTCACGTTTGCTTGTGGGCGCTGACACCATGATTGTTAATTCAGTTAATAAGCGAATGTGTCCAAGTTTATGCAGCCGATAAACCTACTATCCATACTCCGAATAGCTCTCTACTAATTTGCTATCGCAATTGACGCTTCGCCTTTCGGGCGAAACTGCAGCATTTTTTAAAATATAATTATTAATCGGTGACTTATACATTTCCTTGAACTGAACAATATGCTTGATCCCTATCAGTGTGGCTTCAGAGAAGGGCGGTCCACAACTGATCATCTTGTGCGCATTGAAGGAGATATCCGTGACGCATTTGTACATAAACAGTTTTTCTTGTCGATATTCCTCGATATGGAAAAGGCGTACTGCACAACTTGGCGTTGCGGAATTTTGCGAGACTTGACGGGAATGGGCATCCGTGGAAATATGCTAAACATAATAGAAAGCTATTTGTCTAAACGTACCTTCCGCGTGAAAATCGGCAATGTATTGTCGCGTCAATTTATACAGGAAACTTGTGTACCCCAAGGAGGTGTACTCAGCTGCACACTATTTATCGTGAAGATGAAGACGCTTCGTGCTTCATTACCACCAGCTATTTTTTATTCCGTCTACGTAGACGACATACAAATAGGTTTCAAATCCTGCAACCTTACAGTGTGTGAGAGACAAGTACAACAGGGCTTGAATAAAGTGTCCAAGTGGGCAGACGAAAACGGATTCAAAGTGAACCCCCACAAAAGTTCTTGTATTCTTTTTACAAGAAAGAGAGGCCTGGTTCCTTATCCTTGTGTAGGACTGTATGGGCAACACATACCTGTGAACAAAGAGCACAGATTTTTAGGCATTGTACTTGACTCCCAACTTACTTTCATTCCACACATAAAATATCTCAAGGTGGAACACCCCAAATATAAGGCGCACGAGGCTACACGAACTGAACCCTTCGCTCCAACTCCGACCTCCACCCGGGATTCACCGACGTGAGGCATCGCTTCTATACCGGCTGTGGTTGGGAGTGGCTTTCACGAAGGCGTACTGTGCTTTGATTGGAATGACCGAAAGTGCCACGTGCGACGTCTGCGGCAGCGAAGAGAACATAGAACATTTATTGTGTCACTGCGATCGATTCCAGTCGGAAAGACAAACTTTATCGAACGCATTGCGACGACTTGACGATCGACCGTTGTCCGTGCAGGTGCTCCTTGAAGGCCGTCCCCATCGCTCGTCAGCCCACAAAGCTGTGAAGGCACTGTTGTCTTACTTGAGGACGACTGGCCTATGTGAACGCCTTTGAATTCCCCAGGCCCTCCGCGAGCGTGCGCGAGCTCACCGTGTCCTTCCTCCCCCCCTCCTCTCTCTACCTCATCTTTCTATTCCCTCTTTCCCGTCCCCCAGAGTAGGGTAGCCAACCAGACGCATTTCTGGTTAACATCCCTGCCTTCTCTTCCTCTCATCCTCCTCCTCCTCCTCCTCCTCAAGGTGAAATGCCCAAAATCAATGAACTTACTAAAAATTTTATCTCACATAACATGGGGCAGCGACAGAAAGTGTTTAATGAATCTTTACATGAATCTCATTCGATCACGATTGGACTATGGTAGCGCGGTATATCACTCTGCCGCCCCTAGTGCGCTGAAGATGCTGGATCCCGTCCACCATCTGGGTATTCGCCTTGTCACTGGGGCTATCAGAACAAGCCCTACTGAAAGTTTATACGTCGAATCAAATGAGTGGTCACTCCATCTGCAGAGAACATACCACCAGCCTCACATATTTTCTTAAAGTCCACTCTAATCATCAGCATCCGTGTTCTAATACCATTAACGATACGATGTGTGCTACACTTTTTCGCAATCGTCCCTCTGTAAGACAGCCTTTCTCACTGCGTGTCAGGGAGCTTAATCCTTAAGACGCTGTGTACACAATTGTGTACGCCAAGAAAGTGCGTCCACAGCAATGGCATTGATGAAAGTAATGGAACTTAAAACGTGTCGTATACATCTTGAAACTGTTCTGATTGGAATCGTGTTGCTAGTTTGGTTCAAAATGTTTTGGTAAAACGAGTGGGAAGGTAGACGGTTGTGTGTACTTGCTCGGTGCGAGTATGTCGTTGTTCGTATGTAGCGGATGTACTCCTTTCATTTTTTTTTCACAGTGTGTTGCATCAAGCATAATTTTCAAGTGCCTGCATGGGTGCTTTTCAAGCCTGCTAAACATATAATAGTTGATGTTCTCATATGTAATGTTCCTATAGTGAGTTCTCGCATGGAGTCCGTGTTCTGTAATCCTTACAAAACTGACTAAATGATTGAAAATTCTAAATCTATTATGCAACTGTATGCTTTTTTGTGATTCTGAATATGGAAGAAATGCGTTGAAAGTAAGTATTTAGTCAACAGAATTCATTGACGCCTGAAAGTGTTAACGAAGAAACGGATATCGCATTCCTCCAACATCGCTTAATGCCTTCAGCCAAGCTGTTACCACCTTGGGAGTGGCAGGTAGTAGAATGTGATATATCCTTTGTAGAAGTTACAAAGCACGCTTCAGAGGTCGAAATCCGAATGCATTTCATAGAACAACAGTCCAAGTACTCGTGCACAGAATTTTACACAGACGCTTCTAAGTCACATGCCGGGGTATCTTACGCAGCCGTCGGTCCATCCTTCTCGGAATCCGGTGTACTCCACCAAGAAATAAGTATCTTTATGGCTGAGGCCTACGCACTATTGTCAGCTGTAAAGCACACAAAGAAATCAACACTTCTAAAAACAATCATATTTACACACTCCCAAAGCGCCGTAAAAGCCTTGAAGTCACTCGGTAAACACAAAAATCCTGTACTCATTGAGCTCTATTCCGCTCTATGCAGAGTGCATATATCTAACCAGCATGTAATTATATGCTGGATGCCTGGCCATAGAGGTATCGAGGGGAATGTGCTAGCAGACAAAATGGCCACATCAGTCACATCACACGCTATTAACCCTACAGCTGCTGTTCCTGCAACAGATTAAAAACCTTTCTTGCGAAAGAAACTGCGAAGCCACTGGCAACGCTTGTGGGACGCTGAAACAAATAATAAGCTTCACTTGATTAGGCTTAGGTTACTGGCCCCCCGCAATGAAAACCAGGCGAACTGGTGTCCTATTCTGTCGTCTCAGAATAGGACACACGTACGGCACCCACAGTTTTTTGCTGACTGGTGATGAACCACCAACCTGTGGTAGATGTGGTGAGAGGCTGACCATCCTCCACCTCCTGCTGGAGTGTCGGGAAGCCGAAAGGGAGAGAAGAAAACATTTTTTCTGTAGCATACCCTATCATATCCCTCTTCATCCCATGAAGTTTATTGGTGAAGAACCGCTTTTTAATGCCAAAGCAGTCCTTGGTTTTTTGAACGATGTTATGCTAGATGTTATTAGCCCAATAAGTTCGTAGCGCATCCTCTCTCTAGAGGATGCCGCTGTGATAGTTCTTTATAGCACATGCATCCAGGCCCTTGTGTTTCAAGGGCTCTGTTTAGGCAGTTGTGCTTTTTGCCAATTTTTATTTGTGTATCGTAGCATTATTTCGCAGTACATTTTTCATGGTCACAGTACACCTCATTACAAATTGCCATAATCTTATTACATGTAGATCTTACGCATTTTACAGCAACTAATTTTAGGCCCCTTTACAGCCACGTCTTATGTACTTCTCAGAATTCATCACTCCACTACGAACTCACTAGCACTGGTTGGCGCTCTTTGGCCATACCTGACCCTTGCGCCAGTAAACAACATACATTCATTCATACTGAGCAAAAGTAAGAGGCGAAATGAAGGAAGTCTATTGCGTCATCAATACGTGGGAGCGGGTACACGTCCTTTTTTGTTACTGCATTCAATCGGCGATAGTCGGCGCAAAATCTCCAAGATGTATGTATCTTTTTACCAAGAACCACTGGAGCTGCACACGGACTCGCTGACTCTTGTACGACTCCCTTTTTCATCATTTTGCGCACTGGTTCGTTGATAATCTGGCGCTCTGATGGGGAAACGCGATATTACTTTTGTCTAATCGGATTTGCCGAACCCGTGTTGATGGTATGGCGTGTTCGAAACGCGGGAATTGAAGGTATTTTGTCCATCGGCGCAAGTCGAATACCGAGACGTGCTTCGAAAGCACACCCACTATAACGTTCGGCGTTCACTCGTGCTG
The DNA here is from genome assembly GCF_013339745.2 of Dermacentor silvarum. Taxonomy (NCBI): domain Eukaryota; kingdom Metazoa; phylum Arthropoda; class Arachnida; order Ixodida; family Ixodidae; genus Dermacentor; species Dermacentor silvarum. The sequence goes on along the minus strand of NC_051154.1, from coordinate 93,281,144 downwards.
AGCGATTGCATCCCACCGGTTGGACTTGCTCACTTGCTTGTAGTGGACGAGCCACTCGTCGGCATCTTCTCCCGCATTTCCTCCGAAAGTGGGTGGAACTCGGTCGCATTGCAGTGGACTGCCCTCAGATGGCGGGAGGCCGGTTCGACGGCTTCGACGAAGCTGCAGCAATGACGGTTCCGTTGTTGTGAGCGCTTACTCAGCACCCCTCCACCACTCTGTTACGCGCGAAGGAGACCGCTTATCACCCTTACGGCTGAAGGGGGTCGTTTATTTTAGGTGGCGAAGGTGAGCGCAAGAGCGGCCAGCTGGTTAAAGAACTCGGCGCCGTCCTCTTCCTCTTTCCAACTCGGGACCGCAAGCGCGTTCACCGGTCATCGTTTTTCTCACTCACGCATTCCATTGCAAAGGAATCCAAGCATATATAATGGAATAATTTACCAGGTCTACAAGAACGTTAGGTGATTCCTGTAACAATATTTTTAACATTGCATTTGTGATTCTGTCCGGGCCAGGGGCTGTATTCGGCAAGCATGCTGCAGGCTAAGTGAGATCAGGTGATGAAATAGACGGCAAGTCATCCGAAGGCTCTAAAGCATAACGAATAGCCGGAAGCCGGGCTGCAAATCGATTTTCTAAACCTTTGGCAATCGCTTCTAGAGAGGAGCTCATTTCTTGCGGGGTCAAAACGATGGAGTCTAATGTTAACGGCGTTGGTAGCACCTTCCTAGCGCGAAGAAATGCGAACAGAGCACGCTTGTTTTTTTTTTTAATTTTGATAGATAATTGTAATGCCTAGTATCATATCTTTGGCTTGGTTAACTGTACGCCTAAATACCCCCGCGTGAAACTGATAATTTTTCCAATTTGTCGGGCATTGATTATGGAGAAGCATTTTCCAAACGGCTTTTCTTTTTCTATCATTCTTTCTATCATTTTTCTATCATTCTTTATCTATCATTCCACCAACGGCAAGCGGTGCGTTTAGCCGAAGGGATGCCAAATTCAGCTTGCTTCCGGGAACCCTCTAGAACTGAACAAATCGTTGAAGCGATTTCTTGTCATTGGCATTGGCAAGTTTCGAAACGGCTGAACGTAAGACAGTACGTCTTAAATTTATTGTGGTTGACAAATGTGCACGCCTGGCCAGCGCCTCCTCTATTTTTTTCAATGCCAGTGCAATCGCTCGCTCCGAAATGGAAGCCGTTGGTTCGCCTTAGTTCAGTAAGTTGCCGCGATGTGACGCTACCCAGAGGGTACGACTAATCCGAGGAACTAGATGAGACATGTGTATGCTGCAGTAAAGATCCAGAGACCACTCAGCACATCCTAATGGAATGCGACGGGATCCACCCAGCGAGAACCGTAGGTAACGTGCAACTCCCAGAAGCGCTTGGGTTTAAAGTGGAAGGAAACATAAACAGATCAGCCGTAGAGATCAGCAAGAGACGATTAGAGTACTGGTGGAAAAAAAGCAGGGAAAAGATGGATACGACCTGATCTCTTAAAATCATAGGCAGCGGTACAAGCTAAATTTTTGAAAAAGAAAGATAATGAGAGGTATACAAAAATGCTAGATGAAGAACATGTGTAGTATACCTGATTAAATCAAGCAGGCTAGGTGACTATTTGTCGCCACCCCGTTTCAAAGGGGATGCCAATAAATCATCATCACCATCATCATCATCGACTAGAACCCCTTGATCTTGAAAGTAGCGACACTCTCCTCCGCGCGCACGCTTTCCTCCTCAATTCTCCTCGCCCGCCGGCTGCGCGCGCTGCGCACGGCACGCTATTGCGCCTGGGCTCCTGCGGACGGGCCGCAGGATTCGATGGAGGCGCATTATTTTGGGCCAGTTGCGCGCCCCAGTGGCGTAGAATATTTTGAAAAATGGTGGTAACAGCATGGAGAATGCTGAAGGCAACGTTTATGATGATGTTGGTTTCATCTTAAAGCCGTATGAATGACACACACTGATATAAAAGGAGCTTTGAGGCGAGTTCTATACTCCAGTTATTTTTATTGCGATAGCAATTATATGGACACTCAAAAGCAGATTTCTGCCGTCGCCGTCGCCGTGAGGTTCCGTATGACGTCAATGGAGATGAAATCGTCGCAGCGCGCCGAACGCTGTATGTGCGAGTGAAAGGGCGCGAGGGGCGCGCGCTTTCACGGGGAGTGAACGCACGGCAGAGAACAAACGCGCGTTCTGCGCCGTGCTCGCTTAAGGGCTGCAGAAGTAGGCGTCTCTTTCCTCCTTTACAATCACCATATATGTAGAGCAAACGCGCCTTCTTCCGACGCGCGAGAGGCCGTGGGGGAGGGGGAGGGAAGGGAGGCGACGTTTAGCTGCGGCACCAAGTGCCTATTTATATCAGAGGCTCCGGCAACAGTCACCAACGCCGCACGCATTTTGAGCGAACGCGGGCAAAACACCGACGGCGTCGACAACAGTTCTGCGTGTTGCCGGTGCTGCTGCATGTCCAAGTTTATACAGCTGATAAAGCTAATATCATTACTCCGTATAGCTCTCTACAAGTTTGCTATCGCAATTGATGCTTCGCCTTTCAGGTGAAACTGCGACAACTTTTTCTGCCACAAGATACACGCTGCTTTACTTTTTGCATCTGATCTAGTATTGCTTGTGGCAGATCGCTCTATGTTTGGCAGTTTTTTCTTGTATGTGCGCGCATGTGCATCGCAGGTATTATATTCAGTGTGCCTTCTTATAATGAATTACTGGCGAGAGCATCGTCCGTCCATGTGTTTGTCTCAATGTCAAAGTAGCTTTTGCGCTGTGGTTTCTGCATTGAATAGGACGGTTGCGCAATTTCAGTGCGATGAAGCGGTGCCGGCAGCCACTCATCACCCACAATAACAGAATCTGAGGAAAGGTATTTACAGATTATTCTTTAGGCGTCGGTGTCAATGAAGCTTACAAAATACTCGGTATACGTATGGGAGAAGGCATTCTATATTTTTAGGCAAAAAGAAACGCCTCTGGAAAAGGTATTTTGATAGTTCACACCAACATACCGTTAAATTATGTAGTAGGATAGTTAAAATTGTGATTTTGATTAGACATCAGAAAAACATTTATCACACAAAAATAAGAATGGTCAGTAAGATGCTTTATTTTCGTGCACGCGCAAAAAACGTTATTTGACAAGATACAGGTAACGTAGAAGAGAGAGAGAGAGAAATAAACTTTTATTTTCCGAAACGGTAATCCGAGTCAGGACCCGGTTCATCCTAGGTGGGAGAAGAGTATCATATAATATTCAGAATGAGAAACAATGCGAGTGTACAAATCTGCCATGCAGTACGGATGGCAGCTGAGAAAAAGACATGCTCAAGAAAACACAACAGTAGTAACATTACGCCATGGCACAAACCTAAACCGTTTAATACATGATAAAGCAGTATCAGTGCGGCCGAAAGTTGACGGGCAATTGGTTCTTGCGCTAAGAGCTTGTCCTTTCCAAAAAGCGGCTCTGTTGCGATCAAAACGACACTCCAGGTGTAAGAGATAGCACGTTTTCATTTGAGCCGAGCCACTATTTGCAAAGAATATGCCATGCGCGGATGCTCAGGAGATTCGTTTCATACTGGGCGCGCATGCACAATCGAGTCCTTAATTTTAAAAGCTCTATAGTTGGATACAGCCCAAGAACGAAGTGGCAAACACCCCTCAAAGCGTGTCTTCCAACCAAGGGTATCGACCGTTTGTCATGACGTCCTGCTTAATCCCCTAGCGTGACATCGCAGTTGGCTGGTACGAGCTTCTTCGAAATGTCATTAATCGCAACATCATTACTATTAGCCGCTGCCATTTACCGGATTGAAGGTAAATGAGGTAAAAAGGTTTTTGAGTTCTATCCGAGTGTAGTTGATGAAAAGCGCAAGTGACATTTGCAAAATAGCTGTATATATGCAGTGAACATTGGTGAGCTTGGCTTCATATGCCACACAAAAAGCTGGCTTAACTGGTATAAGCGGCGTAGCGAGTCTGACGTTTGACTGCTAAGCATTCTTCGAAGGCTTAGGTAAAGCATTCGACCTAATAGAGGCAGCTGGAGCCCTTTTACGTCTTTACGTCACCCACTCACGCATGCATGGCAGCCCAGTTCAAAGCAAATTCAAGAACTGAAAAAGATCACCAGGTGTCCTTAGCTATCGTCTAAGAGACTCGAATGCGAGTCTTGTAAAATCTAGTGTAATTCACCTCAATCCACACTAATCCACCTTCACGCACTTTATTCAATCTTAACCCACTCTAACACTCCTTAATACACCCTGATACACCTTAATCCACCCTAATCCTCCGTAATACACTTTAATTGACCTTAATCCATCTTAATCGTCCATCATACACGTTAATCCACCCTAATCCTCCTTATTATATCTTCATCCACCCTAAACCTCCCTAATCCAGCTTAATCCTCCTTAATCGACCCTAGCCCTCCTTATTTAACTTAATACACCTTAATCAACTTTAAACACCTTAATACAATCGTTAATCAGTCATGAATTTACTTTGCTAATCATTAATAATTTATTATACATGGCTGGATTTGATTTGACTCGCTTCTGGCCTTCATTAGGTCACGTTACTTTCTGTACCTCAACCGCTCACTTTGAAACATATCCAACTAAGGGTCTCGCCTTAAAATGTGGACTAGCTGGCGCTCATCACCTGCAATACCACGGGTATGCTTGCCACTATTTTTTTTGGGGGGGGGGGGCTGCATTCATTGTATTTAAGTGACTGACACACACATCAAAGTAAGCTGTAAATAGCTCCTCTACAAGCTGCTATTTCGATTTTCAGTAAAACAGGCAACGGATCCTAACAATCACGAAAAGTGCGATCGAGAGGCTGTATCTTCGGGTATATTTCTTCAGTGGAAAGCAGAATCTATAGTGCTGCATTTCCGATTGAATAAGAGTTGACGACGTGCGAGGTGATGGAGTCCCAGTAGAATATTCAGCATTCTGAGGAGAACCCCATTTTTATGCAACGTACAAATTGCCGCAGCAAAAACGCTAATGAGCAGGCCGCAAGAATTGAAAAAATGCAGCATTAGGGGATGCTTTAATACGAGCAATAAGAAAGGCGCCTTACCTCGCAAACAACATTCTTCCTTGTCGGAACAAAGTTCTTCCGGCCAATGTTGTGCAGCCACTGCTTCTTGCGCAAGCCATCACGCTTTCCTTGCGGTACCGTAAAAACTGCATAGCCATCATGACGCTTCTTGCTGCAGTTATATGCGCAGCAGCACGGCATAGCGCCAGCAGACAGTGCACGAAACAGCGTGCAATGTTAGCGTGCGACGTTCTCTATATGCCGAGCCAGCCGAGCTGAGGCGCAAAATGGCGCGAACGAAAAAGCAAAACGCAAGCTCCGCCCGTTTCCAAGGGCAATGGCAGGGAGACCAATCATCGTGCAGGAAAACGGGCGCAAGACCGTCTGCCGCGGAGGGGACTCGCGAGGGGCGAGGAGGCGAGGAGGTCGCGCTCCGACGGCAGAGTACAAAGAGTGGCGGTACTTTCCTACATCAAGGGACTTTAGGTACGACTAGTATTACTGTAAAAGGGAGCCTATACAGTAACTCTAGGTATGACAGCTTGCGTCACGCGTGTGTCTGAGCCACTGAGCGCGCGCCGCTGCCGTTCCGGTAGGGATGCGGTAGACGCTTCACGCGTCTGTCCACGGCCGGGCTCGACTGGCGCGCCCGTGGTCTGTCAGGATTAGTTTCTCCGACTTCCGTCGTGACGAGCCACCCAGAGGGTACTCTTCCCCACCTTAAAGCAGGCGCGAACGCTAGCCGACAGCAGAGAGTAGGAAAGGGCGCTCGGAAAGGATGGTGAACGGTTCGATAGGCAGCATCTGGCTGGCATTGAAAAAATAGAGGAGGCGCTGGCCTGGCATTCTAAAGATGTTATTGGACACATGATCTCGAATGACGCAGGAAGATGATCACTGTTGGTTGCTGAGCCAACCGCTAACCACGACGAAACATTGAGGCCAGCACTACAAAATTTTTAATCTATAATACTGAACGAAAGTGGGCTCTAGCAAATGTTACATGACCTGTGCTCTGACATGAAAGGTTGCTATCAATAGCCCACTCCCATAGTCGCGTACCACACAGAGTCTATTTTTAGACCCCACGATACGTGATGCGAATTAAAGTCTCCTGCTAACAAAATTTATTTTATACAAGCAGCCACAGCCCTATCAAGTTGACGCGTACTTTGCACACAGGTGGGGAAATAGGCATTAATAATTGAAAATGGTTGATACCCTGGGAGACAAGTATATTGCCAGAATTTCGCAGTCGGAGTCCATGATTTTAAAAGAAAGGTTTGCCTTATGACAACTTTTATTTGAAGCAAGTGTCAATAGTCCTCCGCCTCGCGGGTTACCATCTAATCGGAACGAACGAAAACACTTCAAATGAAAAATTTTCTCTGGTGACAGCGAAAGAGAGAGAGAGCGAGACGGAAGAAAGGGGAAAGGCAGCGAAGTTAACCATATGGGAAGATCCGGTATGCTACCCTACGCTGGGGAGAGAAGGGAGGGGGAGATAAAGTGACAGAAAACTAGAGATAGAGAAAGAAAGGAGCACAGATACACAATGACAGTCGGTCACTGTCACCGCACAGCACAGTAGCACCTGCAGCACTATAAACATCTGTTCAGGCTACAGCCATTTGTCCAAGTCTGTTGCCCTTAAATACTGCAACAGTGCCCTCGTCACCCTCCGCTGCGATGGCTTGTGACGGCGGCATTCTAAAACAGGTTCCTCTGTTAAAGGTCATTGGTCAGAGCGCGCTATCGCGATTGCGAGCGATCGCCTCTGTAAATTCTAGCAAGGACAGTCACAGAGAAGGTGCTGAAGAGTCTCCTCGCTACCACAGTCATCACACGAGGCGTCGTCGGCCCATCTGATTCGGAATGCAAAATACTTAGTAAAGGCCACTCCTAGCCATATTCGAAAAATTAGGGTAGCTTCTCGACGGCAGAGTCCAGCTGGGATGCAAAGGCGTAGAGAGGAGTTTAAAGTTGTGCAGCCGGTCGCTTTGAAAACTTCCTGCGTTCCACAGGGAGAACGTGATATCACGGGTGAGCATTCCAAGTTTTCGAGCGCATCTGTCCTTGATAACGGTATTGTTTCCTCTTCGTCGCCTTGAAGGGCCGACCGAGCAGCATTATCAGCGTGTTCGTTCCGTATGACGCCGCAGTGACTTGGAAGCCACTGAAATGTCACGTGGTGTCCTTTCTCAGTCAAGGTATGGATCAGTTCTCTAATCTCGAATACCAGTTGTTCGTATGGTCCACGCCGCAGGGCTGATAGCAAAGACTGCAGTGCTGTCTTCGAGTCACTGAATATTGACCATCTTCGAGGTTGTTCTTTGGCTGACGAGACGAAGTGCAGCGCGAAGAGCTGCAAGTTCCGCAGCCGTCGATGTCGTTGGGTGACACGTCTTGAAACGCATGGTGGTTTGACCTCGGAGGCTATCGCCAGACATGGAATACTAAACTGCTGTCTCTACAAGTTCAATATTAATATGCTTCTTATAATTAGGCCAACAGCGGTACTTATATTTAGCACCGACACATGTGACACTGCTCTTGAACGCGTGTAAAGCAGCACTGTAAGCTTCCTCTGAACAGCTACCCTAGGACTGTATGCCGAGGCCTGATTGCGAAGCAAGTTTTCAAGTGCGCCCCATATATTTAGAAAAGTTTTCTCTCGATGTGATTGTCATATGGAAATCAATCGAACACGTTGTTTGACTATTTTGGGCTTTTCAAGAGAAAAATTTTCATCAAGCGACGTCAAACTGCGACTGTGTGATTTATCCAGGGTCACAAAAATTCCCTTAACTGTTCAGCGCCATTTTTGTTTTCTTCTACGGATATGAGACATCTTTAATTTTCCGGGAAAGATTAAGTTGGCTGGCAGCTAAATTAAGATTTGGGACGCGCTGGGACTAAATTTGCGGCCAGCAACCAATTCTAGGGCGTTCAGGTTATTTCTGTGGTACATGGTTTACTTTTTTCGCTGGGATTAAAGTGAGTGGACAACCTCTCAGTTTTATGATCTCCATGTTCCAGAAATATTTTGAGACGTCACCGTTCTTACGCGCCGGCAGCGGGAATGTTACCAGGACAGTGCAAACGCAATCTCTGTGCAGTGTAACCTCATCCATGCAACAATATGAGCCATGAAATCCGGTTCCCGCAGTCGTCAGCGGGAACCGGAAGCCCCGCTCGAGCGCGTTGATATATCAGCTCGACGCTGCGTGCCGCCATTGTCTAGACCCGTTAGAAGCGGGTTTATGTAAACGGCGGTCACGTCGATCTCGGCAGCCCAAATTTATGACTCGACCCGCTCACTTCGCGTTCATGTAAACGTAGCCATAGTTAGCACATGTATTTGTCTGATCTTGGTGATTGTGGCTTCAGACGTCTTGGGAGTTTTTTATTACGCTTTATCTGCCTTTATTGGCTCAAAGATCGAAGCAATCCTATTTTTCTAAGCGCATAAAGAATGAGACTGCTCATATGCATAATCATTGCGCATTGTTGCGTTTCTAACAGAATATATACTTTCCTAAAAAAATATCATATTGCAAAGTGAAAAATCTGTTTCAATCCAGAAGAACAAAGTTTAGGCAAATCCATGAACTAACCGACATTCCTATGCTGACTGAAACGCCATGCTTGCAGCTCCCGTAGAGTTAGTGTACTAACTCTATGTATATACTAACTCTATGGCAGAGAGAGAGAGTGAAAAAAGGTAAAGGAAAGACAGGGAGGTTAACCAGAGGTTATCTCCGGTTGGCTACCCTGTACCGGGGGATCGAGGGGTAAAGGGATGCGAAAGGAGAGAGAGAAAAATAAGTAAAAGTAAAAAAAAAGGAAAGAAAGAAAAGAAAATCACACACACACACATGCACACACAAGACAGAACCGTTTCTGTGGGCACTGTCACGCAGTCTGCGAAGGCGTTCTCGTGTTGCATAGTGTCAACGTTCCATCCTACGTAACACAGTGCAGAGTCGCAATTTGTCGCTGAGTCCGGTGTCTTTTAAATAACGTTACGTAGCAGTGCCTTCAGGGCGGCTCGCGCCGTTTTTTGTGTGGGCCAGCTACCAAGGATGTTCTTTTCTGTTATTGGGTGTTTGTCCAGCTGATCAATCGTCGCTGAGAGTGCTGCTCTCTGCGGGTTGAAACGAGGGCACTCACAAAGAAGGTGTGCGATTGTTTCGTTGCAACCGCAGAATTCACAAAGTGGGCTATTGGCCATTCCTATAAGAAAGGAGTACGCATTTGAAAATGCTACTTCAAGCCATATACGGACTAGAAGTGTGCAGTCCCGTCGTGGAAGGGTGAATGGAATACGGAGCTGTAAATTATTGTCCAGGGCATGAAGGCGTGCACTTGTGAAATCAGATGAATTCCACTGCATCAATGTTAGCTCACGCGCAAGCACGGAAAGTTTTTTCGCTGCGTCGGCTCTCGAAAGAGGAATGGCAACACAGTTTTATTTATTTATTTATTTATTTATTTATTTATTTATTTATTTATTTATTTATTTATTTATTTATTTATTTATTTATTTATTTTTACATACTGCAGCCTTAGCTGTTAGGGCTATGGCAGGAGGGGGGGGGGAATTATACAGTTGTAGAGCGTACACAATTGCAAATAAAAGCAGCAGGAAGCAAAAACAAACAACACAAAAGATAAATCAATAACAGTCAAGCTTAAGCAAGAAATCGTCCAAAGGAAGGGAACGAATGACACCAGGCACCATCATGGGCAGATCGGGCCGCTGCGTCCGCTCGATCATTGCCATGTATGCCACAGTGACTAGGCAACCACTGATATATCGTGCCCGTCATCTACTATGCGATGGTGTACTTGTCTGATCTCTGCGACGAGCTGCTCATGTGATCCATGGCGCAGTACTGAGAGTAAACGCGGGAGGGTTGCCTTGGAGTCACAGAAGATTGACCATGGATGGGGTGGTTCCTCCAGAATGAAATGAAGAGCCGCACGCAGGGCTACCAGTTCAGCAGATGTCGTTGATGAGACATGTGACGTCTTTAGCTGTATCTTCACGGATCTTGCTGGAATCACCACTGCGGCAGCTGAACTTGTAGGTGTGACTGAGCCATCGACATAAACATGTGCGCGGCCACTGTGAACCTCATGTAAAAGTTCTAATGTGGCCTGTTTCAGGGCAATTATGCATGTGAGCTTTCTTCGTGATTCTGGGATGGTGAGGCGTATGTAAGGTTTGTGCAGGCACCATAACGGTGAGGATGGTCTTGCTGCAGGCAACGTAGTCGATGGCAACGAGTGCACCTAACCATAAAATTGAAGCAACCGGCCTCTTTAACTCACTAGAAGACAGAATAGACATGCACAATCAAGCACAAATACAGAGACTTAAATCATCTAATCAGGGTCGACGAATACTGAATAGATTGGGATACGAAACCGCTAATTTACCCCAAATTCCCCCGAAACTACCACCATGGGATGATCTGCCAAGGATAACCGTAGATCCCATTCCAAAAAATATGCACCCGGAAAAGAATCGAAATAGGCGCTCAAAAAGAACAAGTGTAATGCAGAGGACAGAGGATAAAAGCACGTACTACACAGATGCCAGTCATAATGCCGAAATCAGCAAAGCAGCGGTCGTGGGCCATGACTCGACGCTTGTGAAAAATTACTTGGGAGTCCCAACGCCTCACGACGCGGAATTGCTGGCAGTAATGCTCGCCATAACGGAAATGACACACACATCTGACACGATCACAATCCGAACAGACAGTCAAAGCGCTTGCAGAGACATTCAAAATGATGATCTTCCTTACCACATACGCACAAAGCTCCACATGTACATGCATGCTCACCCCCTTCTACGCATATCCTTTGGCCTGTTGAAGATACTTACAACCCCAGAGAAGAGCAGAAGATGCAGCGGAAAGAAAGGATACGTATTTTGAAATCTCGCAGGGAAGCATCAACAATTCTCAACACACCATCCTACACGCATTCGAGAGAGGACGCCTCAATCATACGAAAAGCACAAACACACACATTACTCACACCAAACTATACGCATTATATTAACAGGGACCCAGGCTCCCCCACTTGTAAACAGTGCGGGGCCTATCCATCAAATAAACACATCTTGTGGGAGTGCCCTGAAAACGCCATCTTGAAAAAGACAATACTTTCCAAATTACCACACAACCAGCGTCCTGGCAGCTGGGAGGAGTGGACCACTCCCCCACGAAGGTTCGAAAAACTATGGTGGCCGCTTCTGGTGCAGCACGTCAAGAACGTTCTGGGCCACGGATCTTGCTGGAATCACCACTGCGGCAGCTGAACTTGTAGGTGTGACTGAGCCATCGACATAAACATGTGCGCGGCCACTGTGAACCTCATGTAAAAGTTCTAATGTGGCCTGTTTCAGGGCAAATTATGGCATGTGAGCTTTCTTCGTGATTCCTGGGATGGTGAGGCGTATGTAAGGTTTGTGCAGGCACCATAACGGTGAGGATGGTCTTGCTGCAGGCACGTAGTTCGATGGCAACGAGGTACGATTGGCAGCAATTATACGACTGAAAGTTGTGTGTGGCCTTTCTGTAGGTAAAGATGCAAGATGGTGGGAAGGTAGTCGGGCAACGTGCCGAATATGCGCCCTGAGCGCGTCGGTGGCTAAGTACGTTGATATTGGGGGATCTCGCGCTATGACAATCGTTGCCGCCGTAGACGCACACTTCGGAAGACCGAGACATGTCCTTAGGGCTTGAGCTTGTATAGTCCCTGGAGTACACGCAGGTTTGTTTTGAAGGTGTTTCCTAGCACCGGGAGGCTGTATCTTGCGAAACCGAGGAACAAGGCATTATAAAGCTACTCTATGGCAACTTCCATAGACACCCGCCGGGGTGGCTCAATCAGCTAAGGCGTTGCGCTGCTGAGCACGAGATCGCGGGATCGAATCCCGGCCGCGGCGGCCGCATTTCGATGGAGGCGAAATGCAAAACCGCCCGTGTGCTTGCGTTGTAGTGCACGTTAAAGAACCCCAGGTGGTCAAAATTAATCCGGAGCCATCCACTACGGCGTGCCTCATAATCAGAACTGGTTTTGGCACGTAAAACCCCAGAAAGAAGTAAAGAACTTCCATAGACACTGGCGCCCGATTTCCCTCTAGTAATTTTGGAAACTATATATATAGTTCCAATCATGGAAGGGAGCATTACGTCACGCAATCAGCCTTCGCTAGCCAACTCTCTGTGAAGCCATCCTCTTCGTTTCTTCTCCCTGATAAAGTCGGCCGAACACGTGACCCTGCTAGGCGGTCTAGGTTCTGTGTGCTTAGTTCGCAGTAGGTTAGGTTTTAATCGACGCGCAGTTGTTGGGGTACCTGCCCAACCGCTCTGTGCACATTTTCTCCTGATATGTTCGCCCAGCTTCAGTTGCGTATGTTGTAACGTATACATTTATCGTCTTGTTTGCAACACGTGAGTAAGGCAGCCGCACGTTGCTGTCGCACCCGTTGTCTTTTCGGAAGAGCGCGCGTTAAGAGCATGCCTATGATACGGTTTGACGAGAGAAGCTCTGCACTTTTGTAAGGCTCAGGTTGCGGCTTTGCCCATACAAAGTTGTGTTTGGAGCTCACCATGCTGGAAAATGGCTGCAGGAGCCACTGCGTTAGAAACAAATCGAGCAATGTGCATGGACATCCCAAAGAGGCGTTGGAAGTCCTCTTTTGTTTTTTGGGGGGATGTGACAGCCTTTTCTCAACTTTCTACTTTCTACTTTCTCATTGGCTGTTCAAATGTCATAGCTGCTGCTGGTGTCGCCAAGAAGAGTCACTTGCTAGAGGGTTGATTGTAGGTGCATTTGTCCTTGTTTATCGTCATCTCATACCTGTCTCATGCGCTTCATTGCCACCTAGAGGCATTTGCCATATGCTCGCTCAGCTTAACTGGAGCCCCAAATAAAAACATCCATGTGACGTAACAAACTGCGGAGACCATTCAGCAATGTGGCCAGGCGCCTTTCAATATGTTCTGATGCAGGCAATGTTTCGAATGACACGGGGTTCAAGCAAGAACGTCAGAGCGGTGTTATGAGCGTTCTGAATGTCGTGCACATTCTTTCTTTGTTCAGTGTTATCGACCAGAAGTCGGAGTTTGCATCCAGCTTGCTCAAGAAATTTGTGTTTCGCAGCAGGACCAGAACGTGTTCAGTGGAAGGAAATGGGCGGAAATGCCACATCATGTTAATAGTTGAGCTTGGTCAAGTCTGCACAAATTCGTATGACACCTGAACACTTCGGGACAATCACCACGGGGTAGTACACCTGCCGCTTAATAGTTCTGTGACAGTAGTTATAACACCCAACCTCTCACTGCACTTAACACATTTTGCATGATAGGGACTCGATCTGTATAAACACATCGACTAGAACACATGGTTCGGGCTCTTACGCGAAAGTTACTGGCAAAAAATATAGGAGTGATCAGTCTTCGATAGGAGCGGCTTGCATTTATTTATTTATTTATTTATTTATTTATTTATTTATTTATTTATTTATTTATTTATTTATTTATTTATTTATTTATTTATTTATTTATTTAGATGGAGGTTGTAGACGCAGCTTCCCGAGCCTTTGGAGAAGTGAACTTATGTTAGGTATGCACGAACATTAACACTGGGATTAGAGGATTCACACGCACAGAGAAGAGCAGGTAAAGGGGAAATAGTGTCGAGTACATTTTTAAAGAGAAACGATCGATTCGAGTTGGACCTACGCGTTTTTGTCCAGTAGTGTGCGCTGGTGCTAAGGGGACTGTATAGGTATTGGCTTCGCATATTTCAGTTTAGAAGCCAATCTACCTCGTAGGAAAGCGAGTATTCAAATCGGTGAAAGAACTCAAACGTGCACTTCGCTGAGCCAGCAGCGCAGCTACAGAACGCAGTCTACGTCGTTCGCGAAGTTACTACATGGTAACCGACTCAGCTGCTGCATTTTCGTTATCCCCGCCTCCGTGTAGCCAGCATCCGTACACGGCCGCTGGAAAACGTTTTTTTTTTTTTTTTTTTTTTTTTTTGTTTTCGGCAGTCTACGTCGTTCTCGAGGTTACCACATGGTAACCGACTCAGCTGCTGAATTTTCGTTATCCCCGCCTCCGTGTAGCCAGCATCCGTACACGGCCGCTGGAAAACTTTTTTTTTTTTGTTTTGTTTTGTTTTCAGCAGTCTACGTCGTTCTCGAGGTTACCACATGGTAACCGACTCAGCTGCTGAATTTTCGTTATCCCCGCCTCCGTGTAGCCAGCATCCGTACACGGCCGCTGGAAAACTTTTTTTTTTTTTTTGTTTTGTTTTGTTTTCAGCAGTCTACGTCGTTCTCGAGGTTACCACATGGTAACCGACTCAGCTGCAGAATTTTCGTTATCCCCGCCTCCGTGTAGCCAGCATCCGTACACGGCCGCTGGAAAACTTTTTGTTTTCTGCAGTTTACGTCGTTCGCGAGGTTACCACATGGTAACCGACTCAGCTGCCGAATTTTCGTTATCCCCGCCTTCATGTAGCCGGCATCCGTACACGGCCGCTGGAAAACTTTTTTTTTGTTTTTGTTTTCGGCAGTCTACGTCGTTCTCGAGGTTACCACATGGTAACCGACTCAGCTGCTGAATTTTCGTTATCCCCGCCTCCGTGTAGCCAGCATCCGTACACGGCCGCTGGAAAACTTTTTGTTTTCTGCAGTTTACGTCGTTCGCGAGGTTACCACATGGTAACCGACTCAGCTGCCGAATTTTCGTTATCCCCGCCTTCATGTAGCCGGCATCCGTAGGCAGTGACACGGCCACTGGAAAACTTTTTGTTTTCTGCAGTCTACGTCGTTCGCGAGGTTACCACATGGTAACCGACTCAGCTGCTGAATTTTCGTTATCCCCGCCTCCGTGTAGCCGGCATCCGTAGGCAGTGACACGGCCGCTGGAAAACTTTTTTTGTTTTCTGCAGTCTACGTCGTTCGCGAGGTTACCACATGGTAACCGACT
Organism: Dermacentor silvarum; assembly: GCF_013339745.2. Classification (NCBI taxonomy): domain Eukaryota; kingdom Metazoa; phylum Arthropoda; class Arachnida; order Ixodida; family Ixodidae; genus Dermacentor; species Dermacentor silvarum. Next base: position 93,266,035 of record NC_051154.1, on the reverse strand, counting down.
CAGCTGCTGAATTTTCGTTATCCCCGCCTCCGTGTAGCCGGCATCCGTAGGCAGTGACACGGCCGCTGGAAAACTTTTTTTTGTTTCTGCAGTCTACGTCGTTCGCGATGTTACCACAGAGTAGCCTCAGCTGCTGAATTTTCGTTATCCCCGCCTCCGTGCAGCCGGCATCCGCGTAGACAGTGACACGGCTGCTGGAAAACTTTTTTGTTTTCTGCAGTCTACGTCGCTCGCGAGGTTACCACACTGTAACCTACTCAGCTGCTGAATATTCGTTATCCTTAATGCTATAGTGTTTTGCTGCTAAGCACGAGGTTGCGGGATCGAATCCCGGCCACGGCGGCCGCATTTCCTTGGGGGCGAAATGTGAAAACACCCGTGTACTTAGATTTAGGTGCACGTTAAACAACCCGAGGTGGTCGAAATTATTCCGGAGTTCACCACTACGGCGTGCCTCATAATCAGATCTTGGTTTGGCACGTAAAACTCCATAGTTTTTTTTTTTTTTTTAATTTTCGTTATCCCCGCCTCCGTGTAGCCGGCATCCGTAGGCAGTGACACGGCCGCTGGAAAACTTTTTGTTTTCTACAGTCTACGTCATTCGCGAGGTTACCGACTCAGCTCCTGAATTTTCGTTATCGCCGCCTCCGTGCATCCGCAAGCAGTGACACAGCTGCTGGAAAACTTCTTGTTTTCCTTTTTAATCCAGCGGCCGTGGCAGTGGTAGCATTGCCAATGCAAGAATCGATCAAAACCACGCTCAAAGCAAGCACAAACCAAATTTGAGTGTGCCGCTCCGCGTAGTACTTTTTCTGTGCCTCAGAAGGCGCCACCTCCTTTATACAAAGAAGTTTTTTTTAAAGAAAATATCTGCAAAACTGCATGGTGTTTGCTTTTGATAAAAACAAACTCAAAATGTACCACCAATATTACAAAATTTAATATTTTATAGCTAAAGAATAATGCTGATAAATTTATGGTTTTACTAGACAACGATAGATGCCGACACTGCCCCGTGCGGCGTTCGATTGTGACTGCTACGGTGTGCTGCTTCTCTGGAGTGCCAGAAAATGCAAGTTGTGTTTGCATTTATCACCTGTGCTTCGTGCATCGCTGCTACAGGCGTGTTAGCGGAAGAAGAAAGTGACCTGCTGAGCTGCCCAGCTAACCTATTAGCTGAACCATTGTCACCGGGCCGTGACATGGCTTCGGGGGAAAATTGGAAGGATGCCTGCTCCGTCTACGATTTCACCGCGGAAGATATCAAGGGCGTGAACGTCTCCCTTAGAAAATACGCCGGTCACGTTGTACTGGTAGTGAATGTTGCCTCTCGATGTGGCTTCACCGACTCCAACTACAGGCAGCTGCAGGCACTGCACGACAAGTACGCTTCCAACGATCCACCTCTGAGCATCCTGGCATTTCCCTGCAACCAGTTCGGAAGTCAGGAACCTGGGAGCAACGCGGAAATAGAGGACTTCTGCAAGTCGACGTACGATGTTAAGTTCGACATGTTCGCCAAAGTGGACGTGAACGGCGACGGCGCTCACCCGCTTTGGAAGTTTCTCAAGCATCGTCAAGGGGGTACCTTGGGCGACGAAATCAAATGGAACTTTACCAAATTCCTTGTTAACAAGTCTGGACAGCCTGTAGGTAGATACTCGCCAACGACAGCGCCCAGTGCTATTGAAAATGACATCAAGAAGCTGCTTGCTGGTTCTTCGCAACTCTGAACTCACACTGGGGCATGTGACTCACTCACTGGGGCATGTGACACTCCATAAAGCTGAAACACTTGTATAGTGCGTTCATTTCATTAATTTTTCAACGAGGCTTGTTACCTGTGGACAGAGAGAGTTTCTCCTTTTTGTAACTGTCTTTGCTGTCCATGCTTGGGCACACGAGTTGTGGTGGTTGCGGCATTCTCTGAGCTTATTGTGTAAAGGACACAAATAAATTATTAGTAGTCAATATGTCTCCTGTCCTTATTTATGGGCGCGGCAGTAGCATAACGCAGATACTGTGTGCACATTTTATGGACACGTGCCCTTCTGTGCACGCAAGGTATACACATGAGTGAATGTAACTCTATCATACTCAAAAATAACAATGCCACAGAAATATGATGAAGCCATTGCGGCGCAAATAAAAACAAACACAACGATCGCAGCGAAGACCAGACACCACGGGCACCCGTAGTGTCTGATCTTGTGTTCGTTTTTGTTTGTGTTGCAATAGCTTCCTAAATTATCAACCAACTAGCCCCAAAACAGGTCATCCAACAGAAATAAATTTTTACAGCCATCCAGTGATAAATTTGTTTATCTGGTAGGTGATGAACGGCAAAATCAGATTGTCAATCGTACGTTTTTCGTGCCCCAGTTTCTTCGCTTCGATGTGACAAAAGTTATTTCGGAAGCTACAGACCTAGCTCTTTGATTGCCGTTGACAGCAATGATCGACAATTTAATTTCGAGCGTGTTTGAGTCAATGTAGAATATTGACCTCCGTGACAGGTACGGTACTTAATTTCATGCAAGATTGGGTTTGATATCGTCCTGTAATATTTGAATGCGCATCGACTTCAGTGTATAAAGATCGAAAGTTCCCTTTTTTTTTGTTCCGGGCCGATACTCGCACCAGTGACAGCTGTGCCCTCTCATGACTTGAAAACCGCGCATTTTCGAGCGCGTTTTAATGAATGCAAATTGAGAGATAGAGATAATTTATTTAAAGGAATGCTGAGAGGTCGGCCTGAGCTAGCACTCTCTTGCTTGTTACTCTGCACAGGGAGAGGGGGAACGGGGACCTAAAGGTGCGATGAGTGATGATGATTGAGCACTGCACTAAACACGGCAGCCCTTACACTCTGGGTCCACATGTTTACACTCACAAATAATCGCCGCCCTCTTACGTTAAATATTGATAACAGTCTGCTTACTTTTCGTTAGATCTTCATGTAGCATCGAACTCATTAAAATCTAAGAATCGTAACATGACGCTTGGTGACGTATAACGTATGGTTCGCTTCCGTAAATTTTACTACGATTGAAAAACTAAAATATTTTAAACATCCAAACTCGGGCCGATTTTGCAATTTTCCAAGGAGGTGATCGCCGGTTACTTTTGAGATGGTAAATGTGCACCATTATAAAGTTTGCTCTCTTTAGAGTGAGCTATTTAATGCAGACAGACTGCGATTAGGATTGACTCCGTACATCAGGTATTTTATTTAGTGTAGGGATTACTCAAAACTTGGATTTCAAGCGAGGTGCGTGCATACTCATTCGATTTTGCGCCTCTGTCTATTTCTCATTTCTACGTGCAGATGCTCGCAAGTTTTCGGAATATGAAAACCACTGTTATAATTTCCTCGCAAGTATGCGCACGTAGCCAAGAATCGATGTTTGTAAGGTCTGTGCGTGCGATTTGAGCATTGATTTCGTCAATTTCGGGCTGTGGGTTTATGTCGCGAGAAAATTCAGTTTCTTTTTTCGTGACACATAGAGCACGCGGCTATGACCGTAATAAATAACCTCCGTTTTCGGGTTCCCAGCTCACCAATTGGGACACAGGAGTCCGGGATGTCACACACGCAGGTGACGATGTTATTGTCGCCTCTAAGGCAGGCATTTATGGACAGAATTACAGATTATCAAATTGAAAGAAAGTAATGACGGCCCTGTGGCCGGGCTTTGTGGTTCCTTTGTGTTCTGAAACGAAAGGGAGGAGGGGGCCTTACTATTTGTCGCGTAGCTTGCTTCTCAAGCGGATGCAAGAGCTTAGTTTTCTGCTCCCAGGCTTTGGTATCTTTAAATATGTGTCCGGGGAAAAAGAAAAGAAAAGCAGAATTCGGCCAGGCCCGTGTTGAGTGCTTACAAAGCACCTGCCTGCGCGTCCTCCAACAGCGGCAGCAGACGACGCCTAAGTTGTCTGTTGGCGGCGTGCGAGGGCGCCACTGACTCGTAGCCCGCGGAAAGAGCGACCGCCGGATCCAAGCGCGCTCGCCGAACTCGCGGCGCACGAACCTGTCATCGGGCGTTCACATTACGCGGAGTAGCCTGCTGGCGTAATGTAACAGCGCGCCAGTGGGCCGTGGGTGAAAGTGTACTGGCTCCGGCTGTCGTGCGTATCCGTCCAAGGAGCTGCGTCTCTCGGCCGCGCCTATCCCTGACCTTTGCGGCCCCGCTGTAAAGAGGAACGGACATTTGTGTTCCTTTTCTATCTCTTTTCTTTTTATATTTTATTCCAAGATAGTATGCTTTCCGGGAAACACGACAAATGCTAGACAGCTTCAGCATCGATAGGCAGTCGTAGCAATCCTAAAATTGAAGACAATTATATTTATGCTGCGGAGAGTAAATGACGGAATTTTGTACCAAATACAATGAGCCAAAAAGGGTACTCGTCAGCCGCATATTTTCCTTTCTTCGGAGGAGTGGGAACAAGAGGGGGTTGGGGGTGCTCGCGAGAGCCCTAAGCACTTGATGCTATCAGGACTATGTACGTAGTTGAAAAGCGAGGAGGGCAATTGGAAGCATACTTAGAGCTTCCTAACAAATATATAGAAATAGTGGATGCAGGACCAGCCGAACATTGACGTAATGTATATTCACTGATTGTAGAGTTAGCCCCCATTTACTCCCTGCTACAGTTTTAATGAGACATGCTCAATTTAAGGGATCTCGTCAGAAGCAATCGTCTCACAGTGTGTAAGGAAAAATACAACTGCATAGCCGTTTAGAGAGGTGTACTAATATGGCTAAAAGACATATTGAGAGATTTCTATTCTATTGAAGGGTATGCAGGTGCGTCCGCGCGGCTTTCTGCTAATGATATGTTGCATGAATGACGGCACCAATGCGGGCGATGGAGAGAGAAAAAAAAAATAAAAATCTGAGGAAACTAAAGATTGCAGCGAGGTATTGTGTGCAGTGTGGCAAAAGCCAGGAAATGCGAAAAAGGCGGGCTGAACCACTTTTGACTGTTGGACCATATTGACGACTAAGCTTTTATCATGAGGCCCAAAGATATCCCCGTAATTCTGCGTCTCTGCAGCATGCCCGCAGTGGCAAATCATATCGCATAAGTGCCTGCCGCTTCCACCTGCTCCGGAACTTGTCAGGTCGCTGTTTCGCACCGAACTATGCGGTGTGCCACGGGCTTCGCTCGGACGCCAGCGATAATCGTGGAGACTAGCGCACTCGTGTCGTTGCTAATTTTGTCCGGGCCCAGGTGTGTCCCAAACGGGAGAGCCCGGTCCCAAGAGCCCCTGGAGCGCAGTGTTCATTCAGAGCGGGTGGAAGCGGAAGGGTGGCGAACCCCCCCCTCCCCCCCCTCCCCGGCCACCACCGGGCCGAGACCTTGGGCGCTTTTAGCCGCCCGGTCTTGGCCAGGGCCCAGCGGCGCTGTCTCCAAGCGGCCTCACGTGGCGTCCGATCGATGCGGGGGCTTCCCTTCCGCGGGCTAATTGACTTTTGAGCGGGGCAAGCCTGGCCTTCGGCGCCAGCACGTGCTCCGGAATGTTAGGGAAAGTTGGAAAAAGGCGAGCCACGAGCGGAGTCCTCCTCTCCAGCGGGAGAGGCAGCCCCGCCCCGAGGAGCGTCACGCACGCGTCAGAGGAGAGCCTGGCGGCGGCCAATGAGCGCGCCGCAAAGTGACGACACCGCGGCGGCGCACGCCGGCGGCCGTGCGCGCTGCGAAAGAGTGCGGCGCACTATAAATGTGGTGCGTGGCCGGCGCCGAGGGAACCGTTGCATTCGGCTGGGTCGCGCAAGCAGGCCAGCCTTGAGTAATCTGTGCGGAGAGTGTGGACTTGTGCGCGCGGCAAATTCGAGGACCGAGCGCATCGTCGGGGTGCGCGCCCGGCGAGGGCAGTGTGTGGAGTGGTCACTGGCCAGCGCCCCCCGGGTCACGACGGCTTCTCCGCTGCGGAAAAGCTTTGACTTTGAGCACTGCGTGCAACTTTCGCCATGTTACGCGTCGTCCGGCATGGACTCGCCCCATCTGTATGAGTCGGCGAGCAGCGAGGACCTCAAGCATCCGTCTCGACAGCAGCCGTCGCTGGTGCTGAACGCTGCGCTGGGCGCGCGGTCTCAGCTGGGCGCCTTTGACTTGGGCTCGGACGGCTGCGTGCCGGACCTGGCCGAGCTGAACACACCCGAATTGTCATTCGATCTGCAAGGCTTCATCGCTGACTCTTCTTCTTCGGCGCATTCGTCGAGCAGCCTCGAGGAGACTCTTTTCACGGATCTGCTGACAGAGCAGCAGAAGCGTTACGGTGGCCAGGCCTTTTCCATGCCCCACCAGGGTGGGTCCCTGAACGAGCACCGGTACGGCGCTGAGGCGGGGCTCGGCATCAAGCAAGAACCGCTGGATCAGGCCGAGTACTCGAGCTGCCGCGAGCAGCCCTACGGCCGCGGCCTGCTCGCTTTTCCGGGCCTGCACGGCGGGGCCCCCTCGGCCGCGCCTACGCTCAGGCCTGTGGCCGTGTTCTCGTCGGGTCAGCCGCATGGTCTGGCGCCGCCCCAAGGGCCCCTGGGCCTGCCACCGCCACCCCCGCCACCTCAGGGAGCGCAGCTGCACAGGCTCGGCGGAGGACCTCCGACGCACCACAACGGGGCTCTCGCCGCGTCCGCTGCCGGACTGCGGCCCCTGGGCGCGCCCCCCGCCAAGCCGCAGCCGCACCGCAGCTCGGCCGGCAAGAAGCTGCTCGACAAGGGCTCCGACGAGTACCGCCGCCGCCGCGAGCGCAACAACATCGCCGTGCGCAAGTCCCGTGAGAAGGCCAAGCAGCGCTCCCGGGACACCGAGCGCAAGGTGTCCGAGCTGAACCGCGAGAACGACTCGCTGCGCAAGAAGGTCGAGCTGCTCACCAAGGAGTTGGCCGTGCTCAAGTCGCTGCTCACCAACGTGGGCGTGCCGCCGGAGAACGTCGACTCCGAGATCGCGCGCTCGCTTCAGGGCTACTAGGCGGCGCCCACGGGCCGCCCCGTGTCTAGTCAGCTGTACAAAGGGGCCCCCGGGCCTGGACTCGCCGGCGCCGGCTCGCGGCGGACCCCCAGTGCGTACCCCACCCCCTTCATTCAGACTGCCGCCCCCTCCGTCTTGCGTTGAGTACTGTTGCACCGTTTATTTTTTTAAGAAAAACAATATCAATATTAAAGTCCATTTTCCGTTCATCGAAGCGCTGGCCCCGGTGTGTGTGTCTCTCGCCCGCCGCTCGGAGCCCCGGCCTCAGGGCAAACGAGCGGCGGCGCTGTGCCCCAGACACGACGCCTGCTGGCGCGCGCCAGCTGCTTGCCGCGGTGGCAGGCTCTATAGGGCCTGCCGCCGCGTCTCCTCGATGATCCCGCGCGCTCCATTGGCTCAACACCAGCACGGCATCACATGTTGCTTACCAGCAGCTCCCTAGTTCCTGTACACTTCGCTCACTGAAAATTCTTAAATGACGTCAGGTGGTAGCTTGGGAATTATAAGCCTTTGCTGTGATACTTGCTTCGTATAGTTTTTTGGCATGCCTCCTAAGCCAGGAAACGTTTCTTGTGGTACCGTAATTTGTTCATTTGAGATATCTAAAACTTTCTCAGAAATTGGATGAGCCCATCTGTTCGCTGCTGTAGGTGTGCTTCCTGTTGCGCGCGAGACACGAGGACAGCTTTCGGCACCAGAGCAATAGTGTGCTAACTGTGTGTGTTCGCAGAGTACGAAAGAGCTGCTGCAGGTAAGTGCACCGCTGCAGCGGTCCCCAGAGGGGGCGATAGCTGATCGCTGCGGACGCGCGCCAGGGGTGTCCAATGTGAAGGCCGGCCCTTATCGTGCGCCCCGCGGGGTCAGCGTAAGGCGCTCGCGGCCGCGCGCACTGACGGAATTTCCGCACCGAGCGCGCGTTGCCTAGGCGACAGCGTCCCGCTCGCTGCCAGGGGCAACCGTGCAGCTGTGTCTTTCGGTCAGGCCTTGTGCAATACCGAGGATACACTGTTTCAGCGCTTGGCAATATTGCGGCCGCAACTTAGGCGCTGCGCTCTTCGCCATTCCATCCCCCCTCCCCCATCGATCTACGCGCGAGCGCTGTTTCCCGGCTGCCCGCGGGCCGGCGTCACGGGCGCGCCCGGCCCACGCTCCCTGAAAGTCTCACCCCGCTTACTGGCTTAACACCGGTCCAGCTCTTTCAAAAGCCCGAGCTCATTCGGTCTCTTCTTGTGCCATAAATTATTCCGAGAAAAAAAAAAAAAGTACAGAGAAAAATGGCGGCGCATACACGAGAACAAGGCATAGACAGGTCTACCGGTATAGACATGGCAATGCCCAGCGCTTTCGATTGTTTTAAATCCAGCGTTTCCCCACTCATTACTTGTTCCGTTCACTACGTTGTTGTAGAATTGGGTTTTCTGTTTGTAAGCTTTTGTCCTGCAAACGTGCACCAACTGGCCACTTCGCCACGTTGTGCATTATTCGGCCATAGATTCGTATGGCCAAGCGCCTCAATTTGTTACATTTGCTGAAGATATATAACGTGAGCTTCGCAGTTGTCCTTATTCCCCACCGTGCTCGACAAACCCGGTTTTGTCGCTTAGAATCCGCACTCCCTTTCCGGTAGTTTCGTGTGCCGTTACTCCTGCCGATACGCAAACAAACTTTCCAGAACTCGGCGTGACAGTATTCGTTGCAGCAGCTTTAGTGCACTGTGACCTGGCGACTTCTGTTTCGTTAGGTGTATTTTACTACGACAAACGCAAGGGGCAGTGGGATAAGTACTTCTGTGCTCATGGTGGTACGTAGGGCAAATATTAATGGAAAGGGAGAAAAAAAAAGTGTGGTTGTTATGAAGGGAAAGGAGAAATATCATATGCACATGAAACTTTACCTGGTACATTATGTGAACAATTGAATTGGGAATGTATATTGATCAGGGCCCGAGTTATCTAACAAGTTTCCATTAGTTTTGCCCTTCGTCATTGGTTCGCACAAAACCGAGTCCCCGCTAATGCAGAGATCAGCCGCTCAGCAGGACAGATGATAAGAAATGGATAGAATCGGACGAAGACAATTCTTGCATTATATGGGCCCCAGTGCAAACGCATACATCAAGCAGCTAGTCCTACGAAAGCAGCCTGGAATTTAGAGGTGTGTGGGAGCGTAGCGGTACATAGCAGATAAACTGCTGACATTATTCTTCTCTTGAGAGGAAGTGCAAAATCCAACCTACATTAGCTGGATCATGAAACTGTCAAAACTGTAGACTTGGTCCATGACTCAGACATTTTGCACTTCACACTGAAGATGACCAGTCTACGCATGTCATTACCACGACCTGGACCTGGATACATGCGGTAGAACACACACACACGCACACAGTCGTCCCAAGTTGGGGATTTTGACGTCAGGTGAAGGATGTCGGCCACCTCTATGCTAGATTGTCCTCGGTCTGCAAACGAGCAGCTTGTGCTACAGAAAAGACTTACCTTGCTGTCAAGATCACCTTTGTTTAATCGTAATCTTACGGGTGCGTCAACTCTGACATACACGATCAAAGTAAAGCTCTGCTCGCTGTTAAGAACCTTGTTTTGTAACAAAAAATCGTGACCGTTAGTGACGCTTTAGTTTAACTGCTCACATACTTGTCTCCAGCTTGGCTGGCATGCGTCGCCAAATGACACGTTGAGGGAGATAGATCTCTAATATTCCATTCACAATGCATGGTGCCAGGGATCTTCGCCGTGCACGTATAGTGTAAATAGTGTGTATAGAGTCTGGATTATTCATACTGTACATACATGTACATAGATTGTATGGTGGGTTGTGTGCGGTTTGTTGATTTCCGTCGTCTATTCTGTGCTTCATTCCTACTGTTATAAGTATAGTTATGCTCACAAAGCGTAAACGCTTTGAAGTAGCCCGCTCCCATGGAGGATCGAGTCAACCTCTTCGTTCTTAAATAAATACTTCTCTCTATTTCTTACAGTTTATGCTTCTTTTTCTTCTGCTTATATTACTTTTTTTCTTCTGATGCATCGGTCAAGACTCTTTTCCAGAATAATATGTACACTTACCTCTGCTGAATGACATTATTTTTTTCCCCGCGTTTCGCTTAAAAGCGATAAAAGTAGTGCTCGACTCTTAGCTCAAAACAGTATTAGTTGCCGATGATGCCATATTTCATTTTAGTCAATGTTCAGTGAGCGCGACTGCATATACTATATAGGTTGAAGTAGGAATTTATTTGCGGTCGCATGCATAGAGGTCGTGAGTCGGCGTTCCTGCTTGCATTATACTACTACCGCAGTTCAATGTCGCTGGAGTATCCTTGACCATGATGCGGCCAGTATAGCTTCTGCTGGACATGTTCGCCTAAGTTCTTTCGCGCGTGTCTCGATTCGCGTCGTGCGGCAATGAATAGTTCTCATAAGCGTTGGTTTAACGGCACGGTCTGACCATGGAGCACCGGGGGATGCAGGTGACTGCACAGATCACTTTCTCTCTACGTATCGGAAGGAGGGTGGTTGTCGCCCGAGCGCCCGTTTTAGAACAAAGTCTGGTGAACGTATCTTTCAATATGACGATACATTGTAAGGTGGCGTGATGTGCGCCGACAAAGCTGAAGTATAGCGTAGCGTTCGTCGTAACAACAAGGAAGGCGTCGTAATTGCCGCTATACTTTCATCTCACCAAATCCGTGTAGTGCCGCCAAAGTGACTGATCGCGTCGTCCCTTCAGAAACATAACGAGGAGAAGAAGCTTGTCCACAATACGCCGCTAATCCTCGTAAGAGTGACGAATTGTATGGAAGAATCACGGATGGATAAGCGGCGCTCAGTGGGATAACGGAAAAGTCCATTTTATAGTTCTCGTACTTCATGTGGCTGACGCGGTCTGACAAAGTGTAATGAAGAGCACTGGCGAATCGCGGAGGAGGCTACGTCGACCAAAGACGATAACGCATGGGCCGCCATTGGAAAGGCCTTTTTCTTGGATGAAGCGCTTTCAGACTAACTTCACTGCTGCCTGAATTTGGCGTGCCGGACTCTCCATGCAGTCGAGTGGTGCATCCCTCGCTCTCTTTACGGTTAAGTGGCGTAGCTTGCTTTACAAGGGCCGCTCGTGCGACCGTCGAGGAAAACTCCCACGCGCGCCCGAAGAAAAGAACACGAAGAGAAGGGCGGAACGAAGTCGTGAAGGAGATGGCCCAAAAGTCGTCCAAGGACTCGGCTGTAAACTAAACCCGTTCCCTGTCTGCGATCGCCGCAGCGCGCGCCCGTATCATGTTTCGGCAAGCGCTCGCAGCGAGATGGCCGAAAAATACAAACAAGCCTGGCGCTGGGTTCTCAGCAGCTGGTCCCGCGGCGAAGCGCGGAATGGATGCTGCGCTCATCACCGCACTGTGGGCAACCAGCGCGGAAAGTGCGCCTGCTAACGGACTGAGCGGATGAAGCAGCGCTGACATAGCAAATTATCCGGTTTCTCCATTTTAGCATTCATCCATGGTGACCAACTCCTGACCGGGAACCGGCACGCTTCAACATGGGGATGCCTGTGCTCATCTATATTCGAGCGTGGCCATGGCTGGGAGCATCGGGCGAAAGTGAGCGTCTGCTGTCGCTCAAAATGTCGTGCCATTTTCGAGGAACCGCTGGCGGGTGTCGTCAGAACATTGGTGGCACAGAATAACGGACACCAACCAAAGAAACACAAGTTGAAAAGAAGCAAACGATGTTTCGGCTCCCGTACGGGAGCCTTGTTTACAATTGTTACAGGTGAAGTTTGCGTGCAATATAAATCTAAAAAAGATATGGCGCGAACAGCGCGAGTAAGCAGTTGGAAGTATGCCGTCATTGGCCGACGAGCATAGGCAAAATCGTTTGAAATTGTAATGGTTCTAGATGAAGGCGTCCGATCCTGTTGCGCTCAATGCCAATGACACGTGTGTTATCCCAGTCAATATTATAGCCAGAGCTTTTATTACCACAATGAAACAGCAGTAGCGACTACTGACTACCACTGGTTTACCATAGGGTTGACTGGTCCATCGTTAAAAGCGTTCAGCGTTCTGGATTTCTAAATACCGATTCAGCCAATCAGGGCACGATTTTTCAAATCTGTTCCCGCGTAAGCGACGTTTGCGATCGGGCCGGCGCCTGTGCGTTGATCAGTCAAGGTGCTGATACTATGAAGGTACCAACCAATCATGAACTTTTTTTTATGCAGGAACATGCTTTGGCAGGCCATCATGAAAGTGCAGCGCACACACAAGAAACGAGCACACAAGGAAAAGGTAATTAACACACAGGCGCCTGTGTGTTACATTTGCCTTGTGTCCTCGTTTCTTGTGTGTGCGCTGCACTTTCATGATGAATAGCTACCAACTCGCCCAACTTTCAGTACTTTGACAGGTCACCGATATAAGGATTAACTGATGCCTTGCTTCACCTTCTGCAATGCTGCACGATTATTATAGTACCAAGAAAAAAGGAACATGATTGATATTACCCGAAATACATGCTGTCGGTTCCTCGGATTTCTCTCTCTCTCTCTTTTTTAATAAGCGTCGCGCATGGAAATATTACATTGAACCACACACTAAAGAACGCCTCGGGCGTGGTTAGCATAGAGATCAGCCTTTCTTGACTGGCGGGAAGAATGCTTGCTTGAAGAGCGCTTGCGTGAATTAAGCTCGATACGCACTCGGCGTGTCTCGCGCACATAACAAACCCATACGTGCGCTAGAGGTGCGTGAAGACGAGCGCACGGGTTTTGAAACGGTGTGTTACCAAGTCCCGCTATTTTCAGGTGCTTAACTCTACCAACATTTACTCTCTGGAGACAATCACGATACCCTTGACCACAAGAAAGATGTCCTTCCGCGCTGTATACCGTTCGGTTGAATCCACATCGTTTCATACCACCAATGCGTGAGCGCAACCGTCGAACAATGTTTTCCGATTTCTTTATTTCACATGAGCGACATCTGCATCGACTGGCCAGCCCCTCCCAATGATAGAATCATAAGAGGCATGCATCACGGCACCGGATACATAGATCCAGCGATGATCCCTAGGTAAAAGAAACGGAAGAGTCGTAACATAATTCGAGCCGTGCCTCAAATCGGGCTGCTGCATCAACTTTTTTCCCTCTCCGGAACAGAAATCACAAGCATTTTGGGTTATTAGAGCTGTTTCATTGGTCAGTCGTTTTTGCTAATATCATGATCGTTATCATGACTGGCCGGCACCTGTTTTGCGAAACAATCTATCCTATATATACGGCACTGATTTGTGAATACGGCCCGGCCCCATGATTGACTGAATTCAACCTATAGCTGCACGACACCTTGTAGCTCGTAACGAATGGTTCAGCTTCAAAAATAAGCTCCTATTTTTAATCCCATGGCGTCAGCACTTCACACAGCAGAATGTTTTTATGGTGTCGAGCGTTGCTTCACATAAAGAAGGTTGCGTGATTCCCTGGTGGTTCAGTCGACACGTCGGTGCTGCCGGCAATCATGCGACAGAGGAAGCCAGCTACCCCTGCTGAAGGTAAGTCCACAAAAAAACAGAAACATCGATATTCTTTGCAATAAAGGTATAATTGTTTTTTCTTGATTTCTGATTTCTGGGCCCGAATTCACAAAGCTCTTCGTTCGTAAGTGCTATTTGCCATTGGTCAGTCACCTTCGGTAATATGTTCAGCATCAGGTTTTTTTTTTTTTTGGGAATTTTCTCTTACAAGCAATCCTAGCGTAAAAAGGTTTTGCGAATTTGGGCCCTGATTTTCTGGGCGTTTTGCACCCAAAGGCGTGCTCACGAACTTCATATAGCGCGGGGCTCACCGATGGTAATTGCGCTTGACCTTCCGTGGTTGCTTAGTGGCTATGGTGTTGGGCTGCTAAGTACGAGGTCGCGGGATCGAATACCGGCCACGGCGGTCGCATTTCGCTGGTCGCGAAATGCCAGAACAACTGCGTACTTAGATTTAGGTGCACGTTAAAGAACCTCAGGTGGTTCAAATTATTCCGGAGCCCCCCACTACGGCGGGTCTCATAATCAAATCGTGGTTTTGGCATGTAAAACCCCATAATTTTTCTTTTATCGCGCTTGTTTGCAACTCAGGTGCGCTACAGGTGTTGCTTAGTATGTAGTCAAGCTTCTTACACCACATTCCTAGCTTTCCTAAATGTTATTGGTGCGTATAAAACGTGAGCACAAAAAAAAACTTTGCGGAACATTCTTATAGAGACGAATTCATAGGTGAAGGCAACATAATGTTACTGAAAAAATGTATCAGAATAATAACAAGCATATAATACGGGAAGGCCTATATAAGTAACGGCCAGGCAGTTTACATTCGGAAGGTTTGCACCAGGGTTGCTCGTTATCACCGCTGTTCTTTACAGTCGAATGATAAAAGACGACTTCAGAATGTACCATTTGCAAATTTAGTAGCAACCTCTTGCGCGACAATCGGGAACCTCGCGCCTCACCGCGTGTTTGGAAAACAAGTGTTCCCGGTAGTAAAAGCGCTAAGCGACGCAACATGTTCGCTTTCTGCAGTTACGCGACTTCTGTCGTCGATGATGGAGAAAGACTCTATCCCCATCCTGTTTTTACAAACTGGATGGACTACGGTTTTTTTCTTACATTGCCGAATATCGAGCAAAGACAATTTGCAAAAATTTAGGTCAGCTGTCATGAAAGATGGTTTTTCAGCCAAAAAGTCTCGTCTGCCGACTGCATTTCTCCTTCAAGTATGATCCCCTCCCGCATCCCTGGGACGAAGCGCGAGCACGAAGGCTTTCCGAGTATTACTCCGAAAATATCATGTCACCCTAGTTACCCCGTACCCCACAGCTGGCCACCCAGAGGGAACAATGCATGTATCGTTGTCATTCGATACCCTTTACCATCACCGAACCTTCGCCGAGTAGATGGGGTGTGCAGGGTTCGGCTATGGTAAAGGCGAAGCTATTGAATTGGATCAATACTTCGTTCTGCTGTAGCCTGTGGTCAAGTGTTCTGGTTAGAAAATACCTTTCTCGCGTATGCGCAGCAACATTCTTGCAAAAGGTTCATTGTGGCATGAAGGTAAGGAACACACAGAATGAAGCTGTTCAAAATAATACTATTCCTTAGTGTATTGTTGTTTTAAAAAGAATACTTGGTTTGTTAGCACGAACCACGGACCTAGGTGTTCAGTCAAACTGGTGACTTGCAAAGGTCGCACGACCAAGTTGGTCGAAAAGCAGAGACCGATCGGAAATAGTCTCAAATGGTCGCTTTGGTCGAAAAGCGACTGTTTTGGGTCAGTCGCGCAACTGCAGTCGCCATCCTACAACATATATATACTGAAACAATCAGCGGCGCAGGAACAGACGTTTGTACACGCTAACGCTTATATTACGTAGTGATGGCTGCGCGAGCAGGCGGGAACGGCATCAATTGCGAGATATTTCGGTACGGCGATGGGCAGACCTCGTGCTTGCCAGTGTGAACATTGGTCGCAAGTCGTGGTCGGTTGCGCGACCTTTGTCAATCGCCGGTGTGAATGACCCCTAAGGGTTGACAAGAACGCACCAGTAACGTAAACATGACGAGCTTGGTGGCACCGGTTCCCACGCCTGCTCCTAAATTTCGCGCGCTACGTGACGCCAGTGGTCAAAAGGTTGCATCCACCTCCAAGGCCATGAGTGGCGCTAGTCGACACTCCCAGGGTCAAATCTTGTACGCTGTTGCCACCGGGGATCCGAAGATGTGAGAAGTTCACACACCATGTCGGAGTAAGGATCGTGGGCCTTGTCCTGACATTCAGGACGTTTTAGAACACAGATTTATATTTACATTTTTTGCAAGAACATATAGGAAAGATGCAGAGAAGTTCACTTCAAGTTCAAACTGACGATGACGATCACAAAGCATCTGTCTCGTCTTTTAACTCATCCGTCCTCCTTGTCCCGTCACCTTCCCCCAATTCGGTGTCACGAAAAGGGTGACATCATCATCGGCCAAACCGGAGGTTTACAGCCCTTTTCCTCCGAGTAGAGCTCGGCCCAAAACACACGCACGTCACTGTGCACGAAAGGGAAAGGGGGAAACACACCGAGGACACACAATTCCCGCTGGCGAAGCGATGGCAGGAGAGAAAGGCACCACGAGGTCGTTTGAAGGAATGTCACTTCGCAAATCGCCCAAGCCCGTTTGGCGGTGTCCAACTGGTTGCCATGAATCACCGCACTTGAAACTGTCTTTGACGAGGTCGTTGACTCGTTTACCATGTCCCTGGTCGTCGCGTTTTTCGTGAGCGACTGGTTCCGCGGGGTCAACGCACGATCGCAACAACACACCTAAATACCCAAGAATGTGGACGTGCGAACAGCTGTCGCCGTAGATCAATGGCAGAGCACCGCACGCGTATTGCGCAGAATGTGGGTTCGTCGCCCACTGGCGTTAATTTGTTTTTTCGTCCATTTTCATTTCCATTTACCTTATAATTTTTATACATTTGATTAAAACAACAAAACGATTTCCCCTATGCTTTCCTTGGCTTCATTATCTGTTGACTTCATATGGTTGTGACTGACAAAAATCTGGGCTCCTCGGTTTTCCCCCTGTTATCATTCAGTCCCCACACCGTTCCGTAGGGGATGCGCGTATAGGTCATCCGTCCATCGTAATTCCTGAACCTCATGGACGGCGGAAACAAAACGTTCTGACGTTAGTTTTTTGAAGCCGGAGGTGCATGCTCTGCCGCCTTGGTGGCCATCTTCTTTCTCCCTTTCTGCCGGACCCTTCCTCGAAGACACTCCTGCTCTCTTCGCACCCTCCGCACTGGGGCGCAGTGGTACCGAGGTCGCGCTTGCGTTGCGCCGAACAGCCGCCATTCCAGGACGCGACGTCAAAGCGAAAGTTCTGAGAATGCACGCTGCGCGTGGCCAGCGTTGCACGCATATCAAAGCCTCGGTCAGCTCAGGGCGCGATGCGAACCGTGCGAACGCAGGCGTGACAACTAAAGAATAAAGGGGTTTTAGTGCCAATGGTAGAACAGCGGTCGTCATAGCAACCCGCGTTCGCGACAGAAGCGCGGTAGCTATATGACGACGTAGCTGCTCTGCCCATTCGTCCTAGTGCTCCTTTGCGAAAAAGACACGTGAATTCCGCCACGCTTTCCCCAACGCAGCCGGGCTGGCAGGGGCGCCTCTCCTAAGCTCTCCTATAGCTCCACGTGGGCCTGTGGACTAAAGTAAGCTTTTTTTTTTCTTTTTTTCCCGGGAATTTATGCAATGACCGAGAAACATTGACTTTCTGCTCGGTAAAAATAAAAAAAAAGTATGAAACTATATAATATGAGTATAGTTATGCATCGATTTTCAACAAATAAACTATAATAGTCACCAGGATTACTACTAAAGTTTCACGTGGCTGTATATTATTGACCGAGAAAGCCCCAAAAATTGTGATTTCGGATACACGCTAAAAATGTTCACCGAATATACACCCACCGCTGTGTGGGTGGTCCATCGGGTAGGTTCCTGAATGAAAGCCTCGGGCAGCGCAATTACAAAGCAAACAAACGCAGTGGCTATGTCGTTCTGAAGCGAAGCACGAGGTCGTAGGTTCGATTCTCGGCCGCGGCGGCAGCATTTCAATGGGGGCGAAATGCAACAACGCTCGTGTACTTAGATTGAGATGCACGTTAGATGGATGGATGGAAAAAACTTTATTCTGTACAGGGTGTTGCCACCTGCCTGGCTAGTTCCATGTATGCACGTTAGAGAACCTTGGGGTCAAAATTAAGCTGGAGCCCTTCATTATGGGGCCCCTCAGCCCCATAGTTTCTTTGAGACGTTAAGCGTCATAAGTACGTAAATAAGTAAATAAATAAATAAACAAACCCACAAGCCATCTGACGACGCAGTACCGGGAGGTTGTAGCCCTGTGCTCCATGACTGCCATGTATTAGGAAAGAGTGCTGATAGACTTACTAGAAAGATCATCGAAGCTCTTGCCATTGACAGGCTGAAAGAACAGTATATCAGTGTGCTGTTAGTCTCACTTTGCGAATAAAGAGATGAACTTATTGACATGCACAAATTTGAATTCGTTGACTAATATCTAGAATGTAGACTAACTAGTCAATCAGTTGCTACAGTCAGCGCCTGGTCCTGCTCTCTTCGGCCTGCCTGTGTCAAGCGCTGCCGTTTTTAAGATGCAGTACCAACTAGCTCGTCAGTCTACTCTGCTCCAGTCTGAAATGAACTTGCCAGAAATATAGCAGGACTACTATTAATTAAAAGGATACTAATGGAAAAGAGCAGAGTTGGTCGATTACATTTCTGGAGTACCAGTTAGTCTTACGGAGAGCGCAGGCCATCGGCAGAAGAAGATGTAAAGGAAAAAGATCGGTGGCTTCAACTTGAAAATCTGGCGCCAAATTTCTTGGACGTCATAAATTGCGGCAGCTTCTCGCTGAGGCTATGATAACTATTATTAATGCAAAATAAATAAAGAAAAAAAAAACGAGTACATTTTTTGAAAAAGCTCGATCTGGCCACGTTTGTAGATTCCCGCGCAGCGAAGGATGTAAATCAGCGAAAATACTGTTGCGAAAAGGAAGCCGGCGATTATGTTATGCAACAATACAAGCAGCACTGGCATCACGGGAAATCGCTAGCACTTCAAACCCATCCCGTCGTCGTCATCCACATTTCGTGTCCTCGTCTTGTACACAGCGACACCATATACCCCTCCCACAATGTAGCGCTGTCCCTGTTGGCGAATAGCGGTAATGTATGGCTTCAAGGTGAGCGAAATGAACGACCACGGTTCTCTGCTTAACCGATGGGGGGGTCAAGGGTCGATTGGAGCAATCTCATATGCGAATCGGAAAGCTGACGTAGGGTCCCGTAGAGACACGAACAACACGAAAGAAGTTCTTACAGGACTACACGGCGACGGTGGTGAACACGGGGGCACTAGAGAGAGAGAGATGAAAACTGGACGTGACGCCTATCACAGCGGCGCTTTTGGGAAGCCTGTGAGGTGGTCACAAGATGCAATATGACGTGCCTGGGTGGCCATGGCGATTGCATCGCGGGCGTACCGCGACAGGGGTGCAGATATAAGTAGTACAATGTCCAGGATCAAAGTATAGGAGCTCGTGTAAAGAGCAGGTAAAACGGAGAGTAGCTATCGGTGACATATGGGAGAGCGACATGCCATACTCGGTGGCTTTCGGAAAATGTTCATGGCAAACACGTTAGTGAGCCTTCTGTTAAGGCGATCTGTAAGGTTAATTGTTTGCGCATGGTAAGCAGTGGTGACTTGATGCTCAGTATAGACCACCAGCGGAGGGTGAGCGGAGCCCCACGCGAAAGAAAGGTTTGGCAGTGATGTCTATGGGATCCAGAGGCTCAGACGTATAGCACGGAAGGTGGCCTCTTGCGTTTCCACCTCGCAGATCTTTGTAATGAAAGGCAGGCATTGTGCTCTTAGCAGAGCAGCTTGTTGCTTCACCCCTTCCTTTGTGTATTTCTTTGTGTCTGTGTTTCATGTTTTTATGCCATATAATAAAAAAAAAAACAATTTCCCATAAACTAAAGGTTTCGGCAACACAAAGGAAAAACACTGTGCGGTAATATGGGTAATGTCTCGTTGTCAATGCTCCATTATCTCATTTTGTATTATGTCGCTGAGTCGCATCATGGTTCATTTTCAACTGCACAACTCCTTTTGCCTGTTTGTTGTTGCTGCGACTCTTTTGAGTAGTCTGCATTTTACTATCACAGCGACTTGACGGCAGACTGATTAAAATATCAAGTGTGTGTCATGTAGGCCTGACTTGTACGGTTATTTTTTTAGAGAATAATTCAGTTCTCGTAGTGTTTTTTTTTCCCTAGATCAGTGCCTATTTTCATGTAACAAAGAAAATAGAAGTATCGGCCATATTATTCTGAATACGCCGGTTCTTGTGAGATCAATGTAGCTAAGCGGCACCTGGCAACGCCGAATGAGTAGTTGTAGGAGTTGTAGTAGTAGTAGTTGTTGTTGTTGTAGAAAACTTTTTGTTGTTTTGTAATGAAGTCCCAGAGGGTGGACCAGGGCCCCATTTGCTGCTGCTATCCGGCTGGCCGGGTCAATCAGGTATCGCTGGTCGTCCAAGGCTGTGCTGGAAAGAGCGGCTTCCCACTTGGATGGGGAGGCATTGGGTTTTCTAGGTAGGCCGGGTGGTTTGGAGCATTCCCACGTAGAATGGTAGAGGTTTGGGTGTCCTCCACAGGAGGGACATTTGTCGGTGTGCTGGGTAGGGTAAAAAGTGTGGCGGAGAGCAAGGCTGGGGGAACGTATTAGTGCGAATGATGGTTTCCCTACTGCAAAAAAAAAAAAAAAAAAAAAGATGGGCGTGCGAGGTGACCCCCCCCCCCCCCCCCCCCCCCTGCTTAATAGGCAAAGACATTGTGTGCAACTTCACTTATTATTATTATCATCTCTTTTCTAGCTGAGAGCGCGGAACAATATAGATGTGTAGAACCGCGGAATATGAGCAGTCGATTGGTGCTTATGCGCTGTCTTAAACTGGAAAACAAGTACACGTAATATCATTCTGCCCCAGCCGGGACTTGATGTCCTGTTACTGTGTTAGTCGCGCGCATGAGGGCAATGCCTTTCTGTAACAGGGGATGTCGGCGCTGTTAACACCGGACGACATCTGTGCTCGGGAAGTTTAGAAATCGCGTGCACGCGCTTACTTAACGCAGCAGTCTTTAGACTCCCGCTCTGCCAAATGAAATATGAAACATGCAAATGTGGAGATAGTCAGTAGAAATAAACCGCTCCGGATCAAACTACTGCGGGGCCCAATTAGAGAGGATGTACACAGCCAAGTGTTAGTGACACGTCTGGTTGACCCGCACAGTGCCTGCCTGCATTACAGATATCCCTGAACGGAGCGCTCGCCGCTTGGCACCAACAAGTTTCGCACTGGCGCTCCGTCATTTTCCGAGCGGTGGGAGCCTGCATCGACAGTGCACTCCTTTCACTCACCTCGCACGTACTGGTTCAGGGCTCTTCTTAAGGCTGGATAGCACCACAAGCGTATACATTTGTTACACCACTCCTCCTCTAACGTTTACTGAGCAAGGGATTTATGGACAGCAGGTGGCGCACACACTGGGAATATCACGGGCCTTCTCCTTTTCTTCCTTCGGGACTACGCGTAGACAGAGAACTTTTCTTACGTAAGTTTTAGACGTTTATAAACTGCGCAAGAAAACGAAGACACAAGAAGGAAAACACACACGACACCACGAGCGCAGATTTTTTTTTTTTTTTTTTTTTAAATAGAGCCCAGAGGAGAAGAAATGTACTTCAGTAGGACGTTCTGGTGGGCTAGTTGGTTCATAGCTTTTAGACGTTTAGACGTCGTGTGTGTTTTCCTTCTTGTGTCTTCGTTTTCTTGCGCAGTTTATAAACGTCTAAAAGCTATGAACCAACTAGCCCACCAGAACGTCTTACGTTAGTGCTATCCGCGATTGGCCATCGTCGAAGCGATCGTTTCGTTATTACGCCGATCGCTTAACTTACGTAACGGCAAACCCTATACCGCAGCTCCTTCACAAATATTACGAGAGTTCTTTTTTTTTGTCCCCCATCAAGTATAGCTCGTCCACGTACCCGTGCGGCAATTTTTTTAGCTTCAGTCTTCTGCTGAGCATACACAGACTGGAATAACCTTCTGCACCACGTCGCCGCCGTCATCTGCCCAAGTCATTTAAAATTTTTTATGTACTCGCCTTTGTACTCGAAGTTATGTGGTGGCTGATTGCGCGTTATTTCAAACCCATCCCTTATGTAATACCCTTCTTGCGGGGGTATTTAAGGCAATCAAATGAAATGTAATGAAATTAGGTGCCCTTAATAGTCAATGGGTAAGAACGCCTTTATGTAAGAGTTTCGTGAGTACGGATCCCGATTTTTCTGTAAGTGTGTTGTCTGGCCATGGAAGCGTGGTGTCACATCGCGTGTGTTCTTGTATGGCATGCCATTACTTCAACGTAGAGTTCTAAGGTTTATTGCGATGGGTTAACCTTCGATAAATTGGTTGTGTGCGCAGATTCACAGTCTGCTCTTGAGCGGCTCTGCAGCTTCAAGGCAAAAGTGCACACAGTAAAACCACTACGAAACTTGCGGAGCTTACACACGTTGTAGGAACTTGTGGTCATGAAATTGTTTTTCGGTGGTTTTCTAGGCATAATGGCATGTTTGGAAATAACAGAGCAGGCGAATTGGCAAGACGGGCATACGAGCACTGCGAATGCACAATTATGCTGTTCGCTGATAATCTTGGGAGCATAACATGGATATTGTCGACGAGAAGACAAACTGCGGCATGAATTAGGAGGCCACAAGGTCAATCCTGTATACCGTAAAGCCTGTACTAAATTTCTGTCAAGTTGCCACGAAGTAGAAGAGTCTGTTGCTGGGCCTGTTGGTACATACTTGTAGAAACGATGGAACCCAGCCTTCAGGACGCAAACACCAGGAGAGAAGTAGACGGACACACGCTGGGACTATCAAAAAGTTAAATGAAAACCACGACACAGAAGTTCGCAGGGAAGCCAGAGCGCGCATGCGTCGTACATACCACGTGACAATCAAAGAAAAAACACTACATGACACCTAGTAATCACATTTTTCTAAATAAGCTATATCTTTCTTTGACAGCGATAACGAGGGCACACTAACACATTGATTGTGATGTTTTCGGATATGGTACGCTTCCATCAGTTCTCGTTCGTAACGTGTGGTTCCCCTGCCTATAATTTGTGTGTCTTCCAAAACAGGCGAGCAGCCGCACACTCGGCAATGAGAAGGCAGGTTTGCTCCTCCTCCTAACGTGACAGACGTTTCGTGTTCTTTCCTTCCTGGAAAGATTCCTTCCTGGAACTTCTAGCCATGTACCTATCGTCGACGATTGGTGAATTTCAGGATGAATTGTTTGTGCAAAAAAAAAAAAATGGTATATGCATAGGGTCTAGTGTGGCACCCGTCCTATGTCACATTTTTCTTTCAATATTTGACAATGCTTTGAGCAGCTCTTTAAATGACGATAGGGTAGTCAAGGTCTTCAGGTATGTTGATGACTTTTTGATCTTCTTAAACCTGAAGGACCCTTTGGAACTAGAGTCGGTTGCAAGCGATATTTTTATCTCATTCAGAGCATGTACGAAGGCTCTGAATTTTACGATGGAACTGGCATCAGACAATGCTATTAGGTTTTTAGACTTAAAACCAACCTTCTCTGACAATGGTCACGTCTGCTGGATGTATGCGCCTTGTACCCAGAAACAGCTTCTACCATTCGAGTCGTCGCACTCTAAACTAGTGAAGCGTGGCATAGCTACCCTCTGCATCAACAATGCCCTCATTAGAAGCTGCCATCATTCAATGGAGCAAAGTTTTCATCAGCAGAATAAGCGTCTACAGGTGGCCGGCTTTCCTGACACTGTTCTCAAGGCAGTAGCCGAGACAAAACTGAAAAAGTTGAAAAAAGAAACACAAGGCAGAGCACACAACACTGCCTGTGAGGACCGAAGCGAATGGAAGTCATGCCGTATATCCAGAAGGTTTCCCACAATGTGGAAAAAGTTGCCACAAGGCACGGCGTTCGTGTTGTGTTTTCGGTGCCATGCAAGATGTCAAGTCTATGTGCTAGGATTGAAAATCGTAAACCTAGGAGTGCCTGCAGTACCAGCCATAACTTCACAACTTGCATCAAAAATGTTGTTTATCGCATGCCGTTGAAGTGTGGTCGCGTGTATATAGGCCAGACGGGGCGTTGTATTATTATCCGCTTAAAAGAACACGAAACGTCTGTCACGTTAGGAGGAAGAGCAAACCTGCCTTCTCAAGTGTGCGGCTGCTCGCCTGTTTTGGAAGACACACAAATTATAGGCAGGGGAACCACACGTTACGAAAGAGAACTGATTGAAGCGTACCATATCCGAAAACACCACAATCAATGTGTTAGTGTGCCCTCGTTATCGCTGTCAAAGAAAGAGATAGCTTATTGAGAAAAATGTGGTTACTAGTTGTTATTTTGTATTTTTTCTTTGAGAGTCACGTGGTATGTACGACGCATGCGCGCTCTGGCTTCCCTGCGAACTTCTGTGTGGTTGTTCTCATTAAACTTTTTGCTAGTCCCAGCGTGTGTCCGTCTACTTCTCTCCTGGTGTTTGCGTCCTAAAGGCTGGGTTCCATCGTTGCCACGAAGTGTAGAAACCTTGTTTCACCGCTTTCACATTGGTGTTGCCCACACTAATAACTTTCTATTTAAATTTCATCGTGCGAGCTACGCATCGTGTCCGTGTGGAGTGGCGGAAGTAGACGCATGTTCCACGTGCTGCTGTACTACAAATTTTATGCCGAACATAGGTGCCAGCTTCACTACAAACTTACGGCGCTGGGTAATCACCCATTGTCACACCTGGACAATCATGACCAGATGGACTTACTTTGAAATGATAGTTTCTCTTGTCGTGAAAGACTTATTCAGTAGTAGGGGCATATGCTCGAAATATTAGGGACTATTTGATGTACACTTACTCGCTTTCATTGTTGATGTTTTGTCTTATTTTCTCTCTCTTGCAGGTGCGCGTTAGTGCTTGCGAGTGCTAAAGTGTCGTGTTTTACAATTCTTTTAAATCCTTAGAGCGTATTCATATTTTTCGCGGTAAGCAATGTGGACGTAGCCGGAAGTATATGCTGCTTCCAACCTCTCCATTTATACCCCAGTTAACACTACACTTGCCTATATGTAGAGCTCCAAGCTTTGACGAAGAAGTGGTGATAATTATTTTGTACGTAAATGTTTCCGATACTCTATCTCGTACTTTCTTTTTCATTCCAACTCTGCGCTTGAGCCCACACCTTTCACTCGTCTAAACGAATGTTGTAAACAACCTTGATCAATGTGAAAAAAAAAGAATAAAAAAGAAGAGAGTATTTTATGTCATCGCATGCCTGCTCCATCCATCGTTTCAATTCAGGCTGCGGATATGCGGCTTATGCATCCAGCTGTCGAAACAGTATAGAGTGCTATATGTAAGCGCTACGAACACGTTCTACGATACACTACAGTCCGTACTTTCATACAATGTACAACTATGCATACGGAATAAGCGCATAACGACATTGGTTCCCAGCGTGAGTATGGCAGGGACCTGGAGGAAGACATGTGCGAACATTTTCAGGAAACCGCTGTATGAGTACGCACTGCATTTTGGCTCGGGCTCAAATGCGCGATCAGTGTACCCCACGGCGCAGATCGGGCACGCGATCAAGGTGATCGTGCGCCCAGCACAACAGAGGTCCCTCACACGAGATTCAGGGGGCTGCAGTAGGGGGAGGTCAGGGGCAAGGCCGGCTTATAACGGCGCCAGGTTGAACGGCCCGTCCGTCCTTGTATGCAGCGGCCTGGGCCCTTGGTTCCGAGCCAGCACGGGCCCACGACCCCCCCGAAAGCCGCGCGTCATGCGCCACTTCGGAGAAGCGCCGCCGGGCCAAAGGCATCGCGACCCTTTAATCGGGCCTCGATGCCCGCGGTCTTGAAGGAGCCAGTCGCAATGAGTGCGGCGGTGACCGCAACGCCGCTCTTACATTCAAGGGAACCCAGCATTGTAAAAGCGATTCATAAAAGCAAAAGCTGTCGGGTTGGCAACTTCATTCGACTTTCTATCAAACTACCAGTGCGTTATAACGAGAGCTTGCTATGCGTATGTGGTGCAGTCTTGGAACTGATTCATTTTTTAGCAAGGATTTCTAGTGCTAAGCGGTACTCGGATAGCGGGTAACGAGATGTTGGAAGAGATAATAACAAGGTACTGCCGTAGTAACCGTACGTTGACAAAGGCTCCCTCCTTTATCTTCACTTTAATAATAATAATAATAATAATAATAATAATAATAATAATAATAATAATAATAATAATAATAATAATAATAATAATAATAATAATAATAATAATAATGCACAGACTTTGGTAGCCTGCTTCAAACGAGAAACTTCAGTGCTGAAGGATGGAGAGAGAACCTTATTAATGGAAGCAGGAATGGGGCCTGCTTGGGGCAAATAGCAATCATACTACTCCAGATGAAAGCCAAACGAAGCATACGCGCATGACATACCGCACTCACACAGACGCATTCCCACCAGCTATATAGTAGCAGTATAGCCGGAAAGATAGGCGTGTCTTCGCAGCGCTTGACGTATAGGTGGCGGTGCTCCATGGTCCATACAGGTGAATGTATTTAGTCGGTTGATGCTCCTCTGGCCTCCTTGAAGCCCTTGGGTTCAGGGATAGCAGGGGGAAAGTAAACATGTCCCAAGTAGAGATTAGTAAGAGGTGATTGGAGGTTTGGTGGCAGAAAAGTAGGGAGACCACAAACAACGGAGGCATGCAAAAACAGAGTTCCCAGTAGTGGTTCAGAAAGTTTGATGCTGGGAATCCTTTTTTCTTTCCTTTTGTTTAGAAAGATACGTGGGACGTTAGGCAAAATAAGAACAAGGGCTTGGTGGCGCAACCCACCACTCCGTTTCAAAGCGGACGCTCATAGCATTCATCCATCCATGGATCCATACAGGTTTTAGGTTCATCGCTAAGAAGCCAGACTTTGTGGTGTCTAAGGTACCACCGATAGGGCGATCGCCATTTCAGCTACACAAAACACCGCGCGTTGAGGAATACAAGTATGTAGAAGTGTGAAATAAAGAAGGTAAGGATTATACAGAAAAATATGAACACGTAACCAAATATAAAGGTGAGAGAAACGCGGCCATTATGAAAAACAGAGTTACGGGTGTACGACAAGTTTGAGGTAGTGCGCGATAACGTGGGCTGACGTGAGGCCTTGCGGACATTCCCAGTACCTGTTTGTGCACGCTACGATGCTGCCGTCACACCTGAAATTACACCTGATGTTATGAAGGATTGCGTCATTAGGGAGAGCGAGTGTCTAAGACTGTTGAATGAGAGATGCGTCTCCGCGTGAAAAGTGGTAGGAAGATGTGCGGCGTAAAGATACAGAAAACAGAGAATGAAAAAAAAAGAGGAAACGTTTTTTTTTATTTTATTAAAATTTGTTTTCTTTATTTTATTGATATGATATAAGGAGATGTTGACGCACAAGTAAGGCGCCGGCTACTCCTGAGCTCATGAATGTATCTAACCTACAACATACAGTATTCAAGATTACATGTCAAACGACCTTCTCATACAAGCAACAGAACATAAAAAAAATACTTGTCAAGCAACGTTTTCACAGAAACACTGCAACGTAAAAAAAAAAAAAAAAAATACGTGGTACATACAATATACAAGTTAAGTAACTCCACGACACTATAGAAGAAAGTGTCGAGAATACCAATAATACTGTCACCTAACCATACATTCTGTAATCTAATGTAATACAGTCCCTAATGTAAGACAGTCTCTAGTCAGCGTATGGTGCATACATAGTGTAACTGCATTATCACACCTAGTCAGAACAGAATAATCAACATAACATAATTCACAAACACATGCATATATACAGCGACGTTAAAATAAAAGGAACACTATAAGTGTTAATAACGGCCAACGATGCCGCTGTCTTCGAGAAAAGTTTTTATTGCTTTTAAAGCGCTCTTCTGCAAGGCCGTTGTTGTCCAATTGCCCAGAAGGTTTCTTAAACTGAAAGGTCTGCGGTCTAATGTCATAAGAGTTGATTTAAGTCGGCATCTTGGTGCGTCGTGATGTGGACAATCTAGAAGGAGGTGATGTATATCTTCATCTACGAATTCACAATCACATTCGGCGGTTTCCGCGCGGCCAATGTAAGAATTTTTTTCTGTAGGCAGTGCATAGCTTTAATCGATGAATAAGGGTTTCCATATTTCTGTCTAATGACAATGGAATTTTGAATTCAATAAGCGGATCGATATTGTACAAATCAGATCTTTCAGAATTCTGGTCAAACCACGTATTTCTACACATTTTGAAAGATGTTGCCCTTATAATGCAGCGTAATTCATTTTTTGATATTGGGAGCGAAACCACATCATCTTTGAGGTGTGCTTCTCGTGCTGCTTCATCGGCTGCTGTGTTATCAGGAATGTTGTAATGTCCAGGTATCCACTGAAATCTTATTTCATGCTTCGCTTGGCTTGCCTTTGTGAGATATTTAAGTGTTTCATTTATTATACTATCACTGATTGTTCTTGCTTTTGGGCTGCAGAGTGATATTAGTGCCGCCTGTGAATCGCTGAAAATTTCCCATTTTTGCGCATCTCGTACTGAAGTTATAAATTTTATCGCATAACTTTTATATGAGACGACGACGAAGTGCTTCTTTTGTGGAACAGAACCTGCCCGTCTCTCTGCTTTTCTTTACTTTTCACTCGTTTTGTGGGACCTGCCGCCCCACATTGCAGGAGTCATTTATGACATTGAGATCCCTGATGCAGACCTTCCAGTGCTCATAAAACCAGCAAGTCAGAGCAACGTTATTGTGCACGCTTGGCCGTCTTGGTAAGACACGTTGTGTGAAAACGTTCAAGGGTGATTGCCTTCCTTCCTACGTGAAGGTTGGCCACTTCCGCCACCCGGTTCGACCATTTGTTCCAAAACCGCTGCAATGTTATAACTGCCAGAGGATCAGGCCATGTGAAGGGCGTTTGCACGAATTCAGCCACTTGTCCCCGATGCGCCGAGCTCCACTCAGAACAAAACTGTAATGCGACTGTTTTGAAGTGCCCTAACTGTCAATGCGCTCACAGTGCTTCTTCCAAAGACTGCCCGAAGATTAGGAACGAATGTTCTGTGCTCAAACAAATGGTTAGGGACAGTTCCACCCACAAGGAGTTCGCTGAAACAGTGCGACGTAGACGCCGCCGCCGCCGACGGTCCTCACGTAGGACTGCGCCAGCTTCGAAAAATGCATTACCTCTTCAAGTAACAAAGTCACCTGCAGTTCCCAGCGCAGCAAACGCGTACACGGGATGGCAGAAAACTACGAGACGTCTCTCTACAAATGAATGGCCCCCGCTTCCAAGTACACAACCTATAGAGAAACAGCAGCAAGTACCGCATCCAGTACAGCAAGCTGCTCCATCGGATGAGGTGCGACATACAGATCAGCAAGTGGTATCGCTACTGCGATCCTTAATGAATTCCATTCACGTGTTGCTGAACAACATGCACACAACGTCAGCCAAAAGTGCACTGCAAGTACTGGACACACTAAGTCCGGTGCTGGCACCCCTTTAGTAAATCATGGCTCACCAGAAACTGTCTTTTCGGGAGGAGGTCCAAAAAGCAGCAATCTTCCAGTTGAATGCCCGGGGACTGCGATCGCGCATCGCCGGTTTTCGACGGTTAGTGTATGCCAATAGGTTTCCCATCATCATCATCTGCGAGCCGAACTTATCGAACTCAATCAGGCTATCCGGCTATAAATCAGTTATGTCATCAAATAGTGGTGAAAAAAGCAAGGTTATGGTGCTTATTCGCCGTGACCTCACTTACATTCTTCAGCCTGTGCTACCTCATGACGATAACCAATACGTATGCTTAACAGTAAAGAAGAAAAGACTTACCGTCACTGTTGTCGGTGCGTACCTATCACCATCAAGTAGATTTGACTCCAAAAGATTACGAGATATCCTGTCAACATCTCCTGATCCATGGATTATCATCGGGGACTTCAACGCTCATCATACAATCTGGGGAAGTACGAAAGTCAACGCGAAAGACAGAGCCTTGTTATCATTCGCCTCCGACAGCGAGCTCTGGGTTTTAAATGACGGCAGCCCTACTTTTTTACGCGGCTCCACATACAGCAGCTGTCTTGACTTGGCCATCGTATCACGAAGTCTCGTCAGGCGTAAAGGATGGTTTACGGACATTGGAACGCGCGGGAGGGACCATATTCCTACATATGTCAAGATCAGAGGACTGTCGTCGTCGAAGTCAAGTGATACCATCCGAAGAGTGGACTGGCCCAAATTTCAGGCTGTTATTGAAGACCAATGTCAAGGTAATTTATTATATAATTTGGAAGACATAATCAAGACCACAGTGCAAGACAGTACGCGTACTCTAATGTGCTCTTCGAAATTCACTGAATTTGACGTAGAACTAGAGCGACTTCGAACAATACGGCGACGTGCCGAACGTAGATACCGACGCACGAAGTCAATGGACGATCTACGGACCGCTAGACGCCTACAAAAGAAAATCCAGCGCCGGTTAGATAAGCTAGAGTCACAACGTAAAACGCCACCCGTACAGCGGTCTTCATTAGAGGCACTGGCCCTCTTCCAACAACGAGCAGATATTGATGTCGCAGAAGACTTCTGTGCCAGATTAACCGGGCAACGCACAGCTTCCAACAACTTATCACATTTCATCAGCTTCCCGCCACCACGTGACCCCCGCATGGATCTACCATTTTCAATCCATGAACTCAAGGCGGCGCTAGCTTTGTGCAGACACACGTCGTCACCCGAACCTGACGGAATTTCTTACAGAGCTCTGTGTAATCTGGGTGAGCGGGCGAGGAGTGTTCTTTTTGAAATCTATAATGAATTCTGGCGAGCTGGCACACTTCCCACAAGCTGGAAGAATAGTCGCGTAGTTCCGCTACTGAAGCCTGGAAAGTCTCCGTTGGAGCTTTCATCGTATCGCCCGATTGCAGTGGCGAACTGCGTGGGAAAAGTGATGGAGAGGATGATCCTCGGACGCCTGGAGTGGTACTTGGAATACCACAACATCTACCCAGATGCCATGGCAGGATTCCGACGTGGCCGCTCGTCGATTGATAATGTCGTCGACCTGGTTACCAATGTTCAGTACCAAAAAGGGTGTAAACGTCTGTGCGCTTCTTCGTTCCTCGACGTCAAAGGGGCGTACGACAACGTTACACATGAAGCCATCCTCGCCACTCTCGAAGAGGCAGGCCTCGGTGGTCGGATGTTCCGATGGATACATAGCTATCTCTCTATGCGATCTTTCTTTGTGAGCACCGAGGACGGCCGCACTTCTTTGCATTACACCTACTGAGGCGTCCCCCAAGGTGGGGTACTGAGCCCTACGTTGTTTAAACTTACGCTGATTGGTCTCCTTGATCACTTTCCAAACACAGTTAAATTATCAATGTATGCGGACGACATATGCGTTTGGGCGTCCGGAGTGACACGCCTACAGCTGCGCGCCAGGCTCCAAAAAGCTGCCACTCCGACGGATCAGACGCGGACGTTGAACAGGCGCTACAAGAAGCACTAAATGTAACGGAAGAATTCTTAACTGAAACAGGGCTCAGCCTCTCATCTACCAAGTCTGAGTTATTGCTGTACAGGCCGGCGAGACAGGGCGTTAGGGGTTTGGTTCCGATGGAACTGATACCTATTGCCTTACACACGAAGAATGGTCAGGCTATTCCTCGAGTCAACTCGATCAGGATACTGGGGCTGTTACTGGACGCCAGAGGCTGTAATGCAAAGACAATTGCCCACATCACCTCCAAAACGGAGAGTATGCTCCGGCTCATCTCTAGAGTCTCGAATAGAAAAAGGGGACTCAGAGAGGACAATCTTCTCAGGATATATCACGCGTTCTTGATGAGTCACATCATTTATGTGGCATCTGCACTAAATTGGACTAAGACAGAAAGGAACAAAATAACACGCTCATGCGCAAGAGCATTAAAAGAGTACTGGGATTACGAGTCACCACTAGTACAGAGAAGCTTATGCAGCTGGGCATGCATAATACCGTCTCGGAGGTGATAGAGGCCCAAAGAACAGCACAAATTGTCAGGCTATCTACATCCAAAGCCGGAAGACGTTTACTAGACTCAGTCAACTTAGCTCCAAGCTTAATCAACGACCATGAGGAATCACTCTCGGAAGCAATCCGGGCATCATTCGCTGTTAGTCCTTTTCCTAGGAATGTTCACCCACTGTATAACGTTGGGCGACGCAAGGCTCGCGCCCGGGCTATTTTTAACAACAGTCGCAGATAGCCCAAGCTTGGCAGCATTCGTAGATGCGGCCCAATATGGACAGACCAGCAACTTTGTTTCGGCAGTAGTTGATACGAACGGTACACTCATCAACGCGGCTTCTGTCCGTCATATCTCCATCGATGTAGCAGAACAGGTAGCCATAGCTTTAGCAATGAGGGACCCTGTGCGTCCCAATATATACACAGACTCTCGTGCGGCCATACGTGCCTTTGCATCGGGTTCCATCTCCCGAGAGGCTGCGGCCATCCTCAGAAATAGGGTGGTTACTTGTTTTCATTCCATTACGTGGTTTCCAGTCCACATGGGTCCGAATATTTTTATAAATCTCCCAAACCCCAATGAGCTTGCTCATAACCGTGCGCGAGATCTTACCCGCCGCGGCGGTATGGAAGCTTTTGGGGGGCCGGACGAAATTAAGCACAGCGACCCATTACTTACATTCCACGAAATAGTTTCTCACTACCAGTTAGTGCGGAGCAGTTTTCCACTACCTCATCCTAAGCTTAGCAGGTCTCAATCGTCGACTTTTAGAATGCTCCAAACGGGGTCCTTTCCTTCGAGGGGCTTTCTAAGTCGCATCGCCTCAAATATAGAACCACACTGTCCAGATTGTGGTGTGCATTTCTGTACATTGGCTCACATGCTCTGGCAATGCCGTGCGTTACGTAACGCACCGTTAAACAAAGCGGACTGGGACAATGCCCTTAAAAGCAGCGTGCTCTCAGTCCAACTCCAGGCTGTCCAGAGGGCCTGCGAAAGGGCGGAGGACCACGGTCTTCCTGCCCCTACGTGGACGCGGCCAGCGACTACTACGGACTTCCCACAGGGGTCCACACGTAGTTCCTCAGGACCAAATAAAGGTCATGTCTGTCTGTCTGTCTGTCTGTATGTCTGTCTGTCTGTCTGTCTGTCTGTCTGTCTGTCTGTCTGTCTGTCTGTCTGTCGGTCGGTCGGTCGGTCGGTCGGTCGGTCGGTCGGTCGGTCGGTCGGTCGGTCGGTCGGTCGGTCGGTCGGTCGGTCGGTCGGTCGGTCGGTCGGTCGGTCGGTCGGTCGGTCGGTCGGTCGGTCGGTCGGTCGGTCGGTCGGTCGGTCGGTCGGTCGGTCGGTCGGTCGGTCGGTCGGTCGGTCGGTCGGTCGTCGGTCGGTCGGTCGGTCGGTCGGTCGGTCGGTCGGTCGGTCGGTCGGTCGGTCGGTCGGTCGGTCGGTCGGTCGGTCGGTCGGTCGGTCGGTCGGTCGGTCGGTCGGTCGGTCGGTCGGTCGGTCGGTCGGTCGGTCGGTCGGTCGGTCGGTCGGTCGGTCGGTCGGTCGGTCGGTCGGTCGGTCGGTCGGTCGGTCGGTCGGTCGGTCGGTCGGTCGGTCGGTCGGTCGGTCGGTCGTCGGTCGGTCGGTCGGTCGGTCGGTCGGTCGGTCGGTCGGTCGGTCGGTCGGTCGGTCGGTCGGTCGGTCGGTCGGTCGGTCGGTCGGTCGGTCGGTCGGTCGGTCGGTCGGTCGGTCGGTCGGTCGGTCGGTCGGTCGGTCGGTCGGTCGGTCGGTCGGTCGGTCGGTCGGTCGGTCGGTCGGTCGGTCGGTCGGTCGGTCGGTCGGTCGGTCGGTCGGTCGGTCGGTCGGTCGGTCGGTCGGTCGGTCGGTCGGTCGGTCGGTCGGTCGGTCGGTCGGTCGGTCGGTCGGTCGGTCGGTCGGTCGGTCGGTCGGTCGGTCGGTCGGTCGGTCGGTCGGTCGGTCGGTCGGTCGGTCCGTCCGTCCGTCCGTCCGTCCGTCCGTCCGTCCGTCCGTCCGTCCGTCCGTCCGTCCGTCCGTCCGTCCGTCCGACTACACACTACCTCCGAAATCAAGGCCTGGAGATGTGCACTTGTGGCATTTACGCGTAAGCCTATGACGCACTACAGTGTATTAATTAATGGGCAGATGATACCATTTGTATGGTCATACAAATTCTTGGGTGTCATAATTGACAGAGACGTCTCATGGAGCCCCCATGTAGTGTACACGAAAAAGCGGTTGACCGGCATGTCACCTTTTGAAATTCTTCGCTGGAAAGACCTGGGGAATGTCGACAAGCGCTATACTTCGACTATATATAGCACTTTTCCTCGGCTTCTTGCGGTACAGCTTGCCAGCATTGACTAACGCAAGTACGACAAGCCTACGTACTATACAAAGTGTGCAGGCCCAGGCGCTCCGGATTTGTCTAGGTCTTCCTCGAAGTGCGTCAACGGCGGCAACTATTGCAATCGCCAGAGACCAGCTCATCAAGACCCACATCGCAGTTGAAGCAATAAGAATACACGTAAGGCACCTTGCACGGACTCCTTGCCCCCATGTAGCCTCTCTACCTGCGGAGAGACCACACGTCTCGTTCTGCCGAACGGTATCCGCACATCGTGAGGCTATACCATCTTGCTTCACACCTGCCGCGAGACCTTCCACTCCTCCTTGGTGCCTCATTCAGCCAACGATCAACCTGACAGTACCTGGCGTCCGGAAAAAAAGTTGATATGTCATCGCCTGCGCTTAAACAGCTTACCTTACTCCTATTATATGAAAAGTACCGGAATTACACCCACATATACACCGACGGCTCCGTCTTGCAGAAAAGCTCTACCGCCGCTATCGTTATTCCAGAAAAAGCCACCATTATCAAGATGAAAACATCTCACTTCACAACGTCGACGGCAGCAGAATTCGCAGCGCTTCGAGTCACACTACATTTTATAATGACGAACCAACACACAAATGGGCCGTTTTCTGCGACTGGAAGACGGCACTGCAGAGTTTACTGTCAGCCTTACGGCGCAGTCTACAGGAACAACTGGTTTTCGAAATTACAGAGGCCATACACCACCTGACTGAGAAAGGAAACGAAATAATATTTCAGTGGCGGCCAAGTCACTGTGGAATCATTGGCAATGAACGTGCCGATCAAGCTGCTCGTTCAGCTCATGAAGAAGGCAACCGCCTATCGATCCCGCTGTCTAGGACAGATGCTGCAAGGATGCTCCGCCTACTTGCACGCCAATGCACTTCATCAGACTGGAATAAACCACATTTTATGTACGCCCGATTATACACCTTGACTCCAACCTTAAGCCTTCGACTTCCACCAAGACTTCCCCGAAGAGATGCGACCCTTCTGTGTAGGCTATGGTTGGGCGTCGCGTTCATCAATGCCTACGCGTTCCGCATGTAGGGATGGCCGACAGTGCAGCATGTGGCAATTGTAGGGATGCGAAAACGATTCGTCATGTTCTTCGTCAGTGCCCACAATACAGTGTGCAGAGACAATCGCTTTCCGTCGTGCTGAACCAGTTGGACGACCAGCCTTTATCGGAAGAAAGAATTCTGCAACATCGACACGACTCAACATCGCATCAGAAGGCCGTGCAAGCACTCCTGCGCTTCCTGAAGTCCGCTGGCCTGTGTGAACGTCTGTGATCGGAACGCCTCTTCTGTTTCCTATGCCTGTGTCTTTTTTTTTGGTGTTTTCCCCCCCCCCTCTCTCTCTCTTTGCACTCTCTCCAACACCTTTATCCCCCACCCCAGTGTAGGGTAGCAAACCGGAAACTCACTTCTGGTTAACCTCCCTGCCTTTCCTCTCTCGCTTGCTCTCTCTCTTATCGCACATAGGATTGCAAATAGTTCAGCCGTTGTGGACGAAGTCGCAAGAGATAACTTAAACGATTCTTGTTTATTGAGCTGTGGTATAATAAATGTTGAAGTTGACGAGGTTGCTGCAATGGAGCCATCTGTGTAGACGTGTATGTATCCCGAATACCGCATATATATCTGGTAATGTGCTAGTTGTGGAGTTGCTTGAATGAACATGTCTCTTTTTCTTAATATTCCATCTACTGACAATTCGATTTTTGGAAGTGAAAGCAGCCATGGAGGATATTGGACATCTGAGTTCCAAAATTAATTTCTTGGCAATATATGAAGACTTTCCTGAATTTCTTTATGAACATAACTTCTATCTAATTTCATTATGTCTAGAGCAAATGGGTGGCTTTTATACTGTGTTTGAAGACGAAAATAATGCTGGCATGTTTCTGTAGTTCTCATAACTGGAAACGGTGATTGGCGAGCCTCAGCTATTACAAAACAGCTAGAAGTCGCACGTGCAACTCCTAGACATATACGTAGTTCTCTAGCTGAAAGACTTTGAAGTCGCTCTTCTGACGTGTGTGAAAGTCGGTGTAAGATGGGCGCGGAATACGCAATTTTTTTGTCGTATAAGTGCATTGTAAACAGTCAGCATGGACGATACTGATCCGCCCCGTGATGTGCCAGCAAGTCTGCGAAGTACAGTCACTATCGCATTGACCTCGTTTTCGAGTTTTTTTTTTTATGTGGGGTGCCCAGGATAGCTGTCGATCAAGTATTATTCCAAGAAATCGATACTGCGTGACAATCATTAGAGGTTGTTCTTCCAGATTAAGAATGAAACTTTTTTAACTGTCTCCGAGTGAAGGGCAATACAGCTGTCTTCGCGTGTGATAGAACCATTCCCCCCTCTCTCAAAAAGTGGTTAATGATATTTATGCCGCCTTGCAATGTCATTTGAAGTAATTGAACATTAGTCCCAGATGTCCAAATGCACACATCATCTGTATACAGTGAGAATATTAACTGTGATGGCAGCCTTCTTGCTAAATCAGCCATGACGCAGTTAAAAAGAAAAGGGCTGAGTACGCTTCCCTGTGGTACTCACTGCTTGACAACATGTTCAGCCCTCATTCCTTCGCTCGTCTGAACAAATATTTTTCGACCTGATAAAAATTCAGAAATCCATCGCAAGGACCTGCCGGACATTGCGAGTTCTAACATACTTAGCAGGACATGAACGTGACTAACAGTGTCAAATGCCCTCTTCATGTCTAAGAATACTGCTATCGTCAAGTTGCCACATGCACGTTCGTGTTCCACACAGGTTACTATATCCAATATTGCATCCGTTGTGCATCTCTGTTTTTTAAGACCTGCTAAGTAGTTGGACAACACATCCGTTTCATTACACCACCATTGAAGTCCCGCGTCAATAGTTTTCTCCGTTACTTTGCATAAACAACTTGTCAAACTAACTGGGCGGAATGATTCAAGGCACAAGGGCGTCTTACCCGGTTTTAAAATTGAGATGATTCGAGCGAATTTCCAAGAATCAGCCTTCAGGTACAGTTTCTTCTATCCATAAATTATTATAGATGTCTAAGAAAGCATTTGTACCTGTCGGCTCGAGGTTTCTTCCCATATTGTACGTAATGCCGTCCGGTCCAGCAGCACACTTTTGGTGACATGATGCAATTGCACATTGAAGCTCGCTCAATGTGAATGCAGGATCTAATTGAGAATGTTGTGCCCAATAGCAAGCATTTATTTTCTGCTTAGCTAACACTACTGAATTATCAAATTCTGCACATTGTCATGAAAAAGCAGGTCTGGAAATAAGCTCGCTAAATTCGTCTGCAACTATTATCTCACATATGTCCCGGGCTACAGCGAGATCACGAAATGGGAAGCTCTGTGTTACAGGGCCGTTTAAAAACGAATTACTAGAAAAATTCTTGGGACAGACGTGTGAGGAGACAGCGTGCCGCAGAAATCACGCTAGCACCGTTTGCCTAAATTTTCCATGCGTCTGCGCACTATATACACTGTGAATTTTCTGAGCCTCTTTGTATGCTTCTAAACTTCTGCTCTGTCTGTAGGCTCTTTCGGATCGGCGTCTGATGGCTCTTAGGTGTTCACACTCTCCGTCAACTGCAGCATAACCTTTTGGAATTGAGACCTTCTTTGTGCATATGTTCACATTATCCTGTAAAAATTCAGTAAAATTTTCAACAGTTGTATGTGACTAATTTGATCCGTTAGGCGGCAGCGAAAAGCTTTCCAGTTGGTTAGTCTGCTGTAACGCCTGATATCATTGTGCACGCTAGGGTGATTTACAAGGATGGGAAAAGATCACTTTCGCACGTTTCTACATCCATTGCCCTTCCCGCACCATTCAACAGATCTTGAGAACACAGGGTAACGTCTATGCAGCTTGAATAATTGTATCCACGAAGAAATGTTGGCGATCCATCGTTTAAAACAGTCAAGTTGCATTTATCTATGGCGCACTCAATAGCGTTACCACGTGCATCACAGTGATCACTGCCCAAGATAATGTCGTGTGCATTGAAGTATCCACATATAAATACAATAGAATCAGCTATTTTGAAGATATCCACTAGCGCTTCCACTGAGATACGGCCTGAAGGTTGTAGATATAGGTTAATCACTGTTATGCACAGCTTACCAAAGGATACTTTACATGCGATTAATTCCGGAAAGTCTGAATCACTTGACTGAATTTGATAAGATGGTTAAGTCCTTCCTGACGCACAGGAGCACTCTGCTAGCAACGCCTTTTATTAAGATGCTATGGTTAATTTGTTAGCACGAACCACGTATCCTAGGGCCCAGAACAGACCCAGCAGGAGGGAAGAGAGAGAGAGAAACAACATTTGAGGTCCCATGGTTGGGGCCCCTAGTCCAGGGCTCCACTGGCGCGAGCGGCTCGCTGGGTTTGGTCCAGGAGAGCCAGTTGGCTATCATGACCCTCGTCCCACTGCCTGTTTAAATCTTGTGTTTTTAGTTGTGTGGAGTTTATATGTGTCGGTCTGTTTGGGCATATCCACGTGATGTGCGGTAACGTTGGCGTGTCCCCGCACCACGGGCATTCGTCAGTGTATCGTGTTTGGTGAATACGGCTAAGGGTATATGTAGGTTTGAGTACATGTGTGTTTGAAGTCGGCGCCGATTCCTCGCCTGTTGACTGTTTAAATTTGGGTGCGGGCGTCCATATTGCCTCTGCTCCTGTCTGTTGTTCGAGGATGTTGCGCGGTGCAGAGGGGGGCTCGCACTAGGCCGGTCCGCAGCTAGGATGCATAGTACGCGAACTAGCCGGTCCGCCCTTGTGTTGCCCTCCATGCTCTCGTGTGCGGGGCACCAAGTGAGGTTGTGGAATCCGGTAATTTGACTCCCTGGAATTTTTAGTACTAAGCGCGGCGCCGTCCCGGAGAAATACAGGCGACAGGCGGTTTGTGAGTCCGTGAGTAGGGCCGCAGATACGTCCCTATTCTCCGCGTCCCTAATTGCAAGTGCAATCGCTGCGGCTTCTGTTGTGCTGGCAGATTTTGCCCTGACCGATGCAGATATCACACGATTTTGGTTCGTGGCTACCACCGTATACCTGTCCCTGCCCGTTTGACTCACGCCACGTCTGTGTAGTACACGTCCGGTTGTCCTCTAAATCTCTGGTACAAGGTTCTCGCTCCGGCGCCCCGTATGATATCTCGGACGCATATTTTTCGGAATTGGGACACCACTATGTGCTGCCTGACTTCCCTGGTCGTGTACACTGTCTCTTCTGCACTGAACTGGAGCCGGAGTGCAAAGCCGAGTTTGGTTAACATCGCCCGACCCTGCGTTGTTGCGCACAGCCGTTCCCTTTGCGCGATGAGGGTGGCCGTCGCATATTCCTCGAAGGTATTGTGGATTCCCAATTTCTCGAAACGTTCTGTACTGGTATTTTCCGGGAGCCCTAGATCAGCTTTAAATGCCCGCCGAATGATGACTTCAAGCTGTTTGAGCTCCTGCTTGGTAATGCTTTGGAAGGGAAGTGAGTACGTAATCTTACTGATGACAAAGGATCGTACCAGTCGGATCGTTTCCCCTTCCGAGAAGCCCTCGCGGGTTCGCGTAACCCTACGGATCATCTTAGGTACCGTTTTGTTGTAGTACCTTTCAGGAGACGGAGCGTGTGCGCTACTCCGGCCGTTTGTTGGATCCATAATCCTAGGACGCGCAGTTTATTCACCTCTCTTAAGGCTCATTCACGTGTACCGGTGACTTGAGGAGGTCGCGCCACCATTTGCGACTCGCGACCAAAAAGCGACCGAAGGCGACTGATGTTCACACCGGCAAGCCCGGCTGAGCGCGACCTTCAAGTCGCAATCTCGGAGATTCTCGTTCTTCAGCGAGAATTCTAGGGATCTATACGCAGTTCGCGCACTTCGCTCTGGTTTCACCTTCCGGCAATAGCCATGTATTTCGATGCTAGCGAAGAGGAAGACGTCGTCACTGTGCTGATGTGCTCTGCCATGGTGTCATCCCTCGCAGCGCGGAAGCCTCCGAAGAAAACGCGACGCTGGTGGGTGCGGATCCGCTCGCGTTAAGTGGCAGGCCACGCAAGCCGCCTCCTGCCCGTACTTTGTGCGCACGAGAACGAGTATTATCGAGAGCAAGTTGTAATTTTTAGTTCGCATTGCGCGGGATTCGGTGCTTAATATTAAAGTTCACCCGCTGTTCACCTTTGAGTGCATGGCTGCTCATCCAACGAACGGCAGCTGGAAAAAGGGTCTGTGTTGTGCTTTCTTTTCCTGCTGTTTACCCTCCAGCGAATGCGACCGCGTACATTCGACACGTTTCTGCAACTGCTGCGTCCCAGCATCACAAACACCTGTAGTCTGCATATGGTAGCGCGGACATTGCATTTGACGTGGAGGACGCCGGACAAAGACACATAACATCACTTTCGGCGCTTATTGGTTGAGCACTTTTGCGACCACGGTCGCGCGACTGAAAAATCTAGCAGCGAGCGACTGGCCCAAAATGGTCGCTTTTCGAGAAAAACGACCATCTGCGACCAATTGCGACTGGTCGCTTTGCGACCAACTTAGTCGCGCGACTACTGTCAGTCGCCGATGGGAATGAGCCTTTACACGCCGCCCGTCCAAGAACAGTTCGAAACTCGGGCGATTTTCTCGTCTCGCGTACTTTTCTCGTAGCAGAAAATAAAAAGTGTTTGTTCTTTTTCTTTATCTATTTTTTTAGCACCAGCCACTACCCCATTTCAAAGGGGATGCTGATAAAGGTCTTCCATCCCTCCAACCTAGGAGACAACGTCTCCTAGAACAATGCGTAATCCGTGGCGTATCTTCAACGCAGATGTTGGCACCGCTGGCCGACAAAGTGGTGTGCAGGCGCAACTATATATATATATATATATATATATATATATATATATATATATGTGTGTGTGGGGGGGGGGGGTCATTTTTAAGTTTTATGGAAAACTTAAAAATTGCCTGTGCCAGCATAATTCTTGCCCTTGAGCTGGATTATTCGAAGAGGCGGACACATTAGTAGCACGAGAAATCGAAAGCCATATTCAATTAATTAACAAAAAATTCTGTAATTAACTTCTTAGTTAATTACTTTATGGCACACATTGCAATTTACGAATTGCAGCCGGTGAGCTTGCAAGACGTGTCCACTTGGAATGAATTTGCAGGATGACACCAGTTTCGAGATATTATTTCACAAAATATGGCACGGAATACATGGGCGTTTCAGTTTTGTGCTTCAATGCATAAAAGGGCGTTTTGTTAGAAAAAAAGTAAGTGAAGAACGTAAACTTTAAATTCAAATCAATCAAATTTGAGTCCGGCGTCATTTTAGTGGGTCTGGGCACCCGCCGCGGACGCTGTTCCGAGACCTTGTCTCGAAGCGGCTTCCCCGGCTCGCTGGACGGCCCAGAGTTGTGCTGTCAGGTTCGAGCTGAGCAGTGCGGTCTTCCAGCGCGAGCGGAGGCTGGTGGTGGAAGAGGTGGAGGTTTTGGCACTGCCCGAATTGTTTGTTAAATCCTGACACTCCCATAACATGTGATTAAGCGTGGCAACCTCGCCACACGACGTGCATCTGTTTGTAGTGTACATGTCTGGATACATGGCATGCATGAGTCTGGGGTTTCTGTAAGAACCCGTTTCTAATTGTCTGTAGTGTACTGCTTGCGTCCTGTCTAACCTAGCGTGAGGGAATGGGTATACGCGTCTGTGTAACTGGTAGTGTGTCGTGATGTCGTGGAACCTGATCATACGATCCTCCCACGCCCAGACGTTTGCAGTACCCCGCGGGGCCCTTCCTCCGATGAAGCTCGGTGAGTGAGGCCTCGAGCAACGCGGTGAACCGCTTCGTTGGGGGTGCTCAGTCCAATGTGTGCCGGGATCCATAGCAAGTGCCTTCGGTTATCGAAGTTGGCCTCTCCCTGGTGTATGGGATGTCGCTGGAGTATGTGGAAAAATTAAGTGAACAAGAGTGCATTTTTACGACGAGTTTGATGGCGCATATCTCCCGCGCTGCGGCAGCAAAGGTCTTGACCCGAGTTGCTGCTCTCAAGATGGCGCGGTCCCTTCGAGGAAGCAGGCCCGCGGTGGGCGCCAGCACGGGACGCACGCCAAGCGCGGCCGGAAAACAACACGGCGACTGACCGCGGGCTGAGAGGCCCGCGGGGGCGACGGCGTCGACCGCGAGCGCCAACTCCGCAGCGGGCCCCATGCGGCCGGGGCAAAAGCCGGCGGCGCACCCGGTCGAGGGTCGACGTCTGGGTGCCCCTGACAAAGACCGTGGCCTTCCTTGCGTGACTGCATCTCGTTCTCGAGAAACGGACGCGTAGCAGGCGCACTACGTTCACTTGCGAATGAAGTGTTTTCGTTATCGTTGCCTCCGGGTTTGGTGTAACGAAACCGAAGATGCCCGTTGCGAGGCATAATCCATTGTTTAGACATGGTAAGATGTCGTAGAAAGAACGCAAGCACCGTTACGGACACATATCCCTTTAATAACGCGATCTATTTCTAAACGTTTGTTTTATTTTATATTTCGCCTCCCTTAGAAGATATGGCCCGCCTGTTCGGTGCTTCTCAACGGTGAGCTAGTCGGCGCTTTCCGAGGATCTGTTGCCTCCCACGCTCGAGGCGGTCTCCACACGCCTGCGCGCACCATGCGGGATAAGAGGTGAACTCGATGGCGGTTTACAAGAGTCCGTAATGTCGGTGGTAGAGCAGCACCTATAACATGCTACATATTCATAGGGTGCGCCCACTCCCTTTCCCTCTTTGCCGAACAAAATATACTAGACGAAAGAAAGCGCCGGTACAGTAACATCCAAAACTCGGTCGCAGGAACGCCTAAGGGAGTATCCGCGCCGGCCAGACACTCCCTTATCATTCAATTCTTTCAACACCATGACCCAGTACTTTAGTCCTCAAAATAATGTTTAATCATTCACTTTAGTGCTTCAACACTCGTGCACAGGAGACCCCTTTTTTTGTGGGGCACATTAGAAGGAGCGTACTTGCATAATTTTTTAAAGTGAAATAAATAAATAAATAAATAAATAAATAAATAAATAAATAAATAAATAAATAAATAAATAAATAAATAAATAAATAAATAAATGCTGTGACTTTCAGTCACTCGACATTAACCGCTACTTGTGACAGGCAGGTAAGGGACGGTTGCTAACGTAAGCGGAAGGGCAGAGAAGAGGCGCGAAGGCGCAATGTGGTATCAGTTTTTGCCGACGGGTCACACCTCTGGAATAGGGAACCGTACATTCATGTTTGAAAGCGGTTGGAATGGCTTGCAGGCACTTCTGATAATTTCGCCAACATCCAATGCCGATTTCCGACCAAAAAACCCTTGCAACTCCCTAGGCTTCTTTGGGGTATGGTTTTTATGCATGTAATTAACTTTAATCTTACGCTTTTCGAATGTGCATTTGGGGAGTTGTGCGGCAAGTTAGTATGGCTTTCGGAAGATTTATTGCTATATATATATATATATATATATATATATATATATATATATATATATTATTCCTGGAATAAACTGATTGCGCAGTTGAATACGATGATCTTCAAGTATACTCTTGTGCACATAGGATACCGAGATAATACGATTATTACATTACCTGAGTGATGCCTGTAGAAGACAACACTTGTTAACTACAACGCTAGGCGATACCAAACTGACCATCTGAATACGATACCAAACTGACTATCTGAATACGATGACTTGGTCGAGTCATCAGCTTAGACAAGGATGCTCACCTAGCGTGTAAAGTACACTTATTTCCACTTGGAATCATTGGGGTACTGCAGCACTTAAAATTAGGGCAGTTCAGTTGTTTAATGAAAAGGAGCCTCGCGAGTTTCTATTGATACACTGTTTCCGCTCGTTGTCGTCATCACAAAGCGGTGCGGGAAGCAAATAATCCTGTTCAAGAGCCTGCTGAGTACAGTTTCCTCAACTAAGGCAGGTTTAAATCACTCTTGCTGAGGAACATACATTATCTCCCACTGC
Organism: Dermacentor silvarum; assembly: GCF_013339745.2. Taxonomy (NCBI): domain Eukaryota; kingdom Metazoa; phylum Arthropoda; class Arachnida; order Ixodida; family Ixodidae; genus Dermacentor; species Dermacentor silvarum. Next base: position 93,221,804 of record NC_051154.1, on the reverse strand, counting down.
TGGCTGCCTTATGCCGGAGAAGAGGATCGGCCGAGTGGGAAAGTTGAAGAAAACTCATTTTCTTAGCTACCACACAAAAAAGAACTGCCCAATCAGGCCTGCTGACTGCTACGAACAATAAAGCTTGATAGCTGCCATAATTGGGCTTATGAGACACAAATACTTCCAAAAAGTAGAACCAAGTCATTAGGCTATGCGAGCCTCCTGATGTGAAGTAGTTTCACTATGGATCGTGCTTCGCGCAATGTCACGCTGCAAACAAACATTTCACAGAATATCTTCTATTGAGGTCTGTATCTGAAAATTTCTCAAATTCTAGATGTCTTTTTTTTATTTTATCGCCAGATAATGTCAGACATGCCCTATATATCTCAGCATCGCTCTCAGCTGCGATTAATTGGGTTAGCGACATCTCATACTCATGTACGTCTGACTCAATATGTTCGACAAGTTTAGTCTTCCGATCCAGTGCATTTGCGGTCGTCAGGTTGTGCGCTGCCTCGGTGGTCGCGAAAGCCGCGCAACGAAGCGGTACAGGTGCGGAGAGCCGCCTTTGGCCGCACGCGTTGCCGTAAACGAAATGAGAGGCTGACTATTGCAGTTTTCTTTCGCAAATGGCTGCCCGATTTTGACGACGTCAAGTAGCCACTGGCACTGTTCGCTCAGGTCAAACTCCGTGCCATCCCGATGCCTCCGTGCACTCCAGGGCGGATCCGACCCTCTGGATTCTCGTTTTGGGCAGCTCGCGGATGTAGAAGCGCGTCGTGCATTCGCGTGCTTGTTCGCCAGGCGTGTAAATAAGAGAGCGCTCACTCGGGTGTTTTTGAGGCCGTGTATCGAAGGGAGCGTTCCACGCTGTGTCACCGCAAGCGCGAGGCGGCAGCGGGCGCTTGGCAAAGGCACAAGAAAAGCTCCTCTGTTTAAACGAGCCAGGGGCAGCAGCGGCGCGTAGAGACTTCGCTGAACGGCCAGGTTTTTGCCCCGCCGCCCTTACAGGCATGTTTGCAGTCGCAAATAGCGCGAACGGAAGACGATATGTCATAAGGGATGCGGTATTTTTAACGTGGCTGTGGTAAATGAACGGCATTGTTCCGCACTGCCAGTGGTATACTATACAGAAAATACCTGCTGTAAACATATTCCCACGTTCTTTTTCCACTCGTGGACTCGTTTTTATTTTTCTATTTTGCTTTTGATCCCTTTCATGGTCCAATATGTGTAATAAGCATAGCGGTTCTGACTTTCTTCAAATAATCTGATCGGTGATTCAACGAACCTGCTTTATATGCCTCATCTATTATGTTTCCTTAAGCTATGCACATCGCGGAATGAATAAAAGACCATCAGCACTGCTTTGTGCCGATTCACCGCTACAGGCTTCCACAAACGGTACTATATTACCGGTAACAGTATAATTATTTTTTGTTCAGTTCCGCCGAGCCTTCCTATGTTTGTTCCATTTGTCGGTCACTTTTAGTTCTCGTACAAGGTTTCACCGTACTTTTTTTTCTTTTTTTGCACACGACACAGTTTAAGAGGAGGATGCGTGCCATGTATATCGAGGACTTTATTTGTCGATTAAATGAACGGGTTCGATAACGACTGCAGTGGCCGAGGCAGACATAGGGAGATGCTCGGCCATGCGAGCTCTGCCGCTGAAGTAGCAGCAATCGCGCGAACGAAGGGGCGCCGTATACGAACGCTTTATCTCTCTTCCAGATTACACCCTTCCATGCGCTGGCTGCCAACAAAGTGGCTCTAATCAACGCCGAATCATCGCCTGTGTGAGTTCACGATAAAATGACTGCGGAAGAGCACACGGAAGGTCGAATCTGTTGATGCTGGGGACACACTCGAGCGAAAATATATGAGTGACGGTGGGCCTCTTGTCAACTTATCGTCTTTCATATCTCTTCACTGTGAGGCGTTGTTCAAACAGGGCGGTATATGCGAGGTAAAATGAAGAACGACCAATAGGAAGGAAAGAGTCGCTCACGATCCACCTGCGCTACGCTTACGCTGCCTCATAACTGTATGCGCATTTAAAAGCGCCTCCGAGGAGAACGTTGTTCTGGAAATGGGAGCACGTTTTGCCATTCGCGACCTGTGTTTCTATATTTAAATCACGCTAGGCATCGACGTTTGATGCCTGCCAGCGCACCGGAAGGTAGGCAGTTCGACGTCGTCGCGCGCGCGGATTACGTCGCAGTCAAGGGCGCCGTCCAGACCTGGAAGTGCCTTCTTAAGCGATGCGTGTGCCGTTGTTGCCATTTGACGCATTCACCTCCTCCGTGCAGCCGCCTTTCGCCCAATTATCAGGTAACCGATTAAGTAAGGGGTTTTCGTGCTCCGTTCATCTGTGGCAAGGCAGTTAAGGCATAGCGTAAACGCGATATGGACGTGGAATACGAGATACGAGCCTCTTAGGGAAGAGCACGACGACAAAATATTTCTGCGTTCTTTTTCGTGCCAGCGACATACAATAGGCTCGGCTTTCAATTTGGAGTTGCATCAATCGTGTGCTTTGTCGTGCTCATCGCTGGAGCTTGAGAAATTGCCGTCGACCAACTAACTAACCGCAACAAGCAAGGAGCACGTGTACTCAGAGGTGCACTGAACATGTTTTGCTGCCGAGAGGAAACAGTGTGTTTCTTTTGCACACCACCTCCCTGGTGCAGGGATGGAAGCGGGCGCTGTAGAAGAAATTGAGTTTAGTGAGAGCAGAGATGGAGAGGTTCGATAGATTTGTGAAAAAAAAAAAAAAAGACCGGTGTCCAAATGATGCGACGCGCATTAATTTCATTCTTCGGTATCTGCCTCGGAGGAATGGCTTCTCGGCACATCTCCGCTGCTCTTGATACTGCTGTGGCCGAGCGCTGATCACGAAATCAGGAGAACGTTTTCCATACGGTATTTGTCATAGTGGCTAACGCTGAGGGCGAAAAGAGTGCCAGAGGCATGCAACGAATGGAGCTTGGGTCAGTCCACGAACGGCCCAGCGCTGGTGCGGGTGCGCAAACCAGCGAGCAGGCCAACTATATCCAGGGTGAGCTCGGACGTCGACGTACGCGCAGACACCTCGGCAGCATGCGGGGCGCGAGGTGTGCCGGCCAAAGGAGGCTGGCCGTCGGCGGGACGCGCTCGGCTAGCTCACCAGGTTACCTGATTGTGCAGCACGCGGCAACGCTCGCTCCTACGGGGGCGGCCCAAGGAGAACGCCCGCCGCCGAGTGAAAGTTAAATTGGTCAGAACCAAGTCCGGGCTAACAGAAATCACCGAGGGAGGACGAAAGCCTGGCGCGGCGCGACCCTGATCGCCAGCCAAGCGTTGGACGGCGCACCCGGCGATGACACCAGGCGCACACCGCCGGAAGGAGAGGGCCCGCTGCGAGGCCTTTGCGGGAAAGAGGCGCGCAGAAAGACGGGGCTTCATTGGGGCTCCGGCGATGGCTCGAATCCGGCCGCGATTATGCCGGAATCTTCGTTTCAATAATTGAATAGTCGTACCCCCTCGAAATCGGCGCGACGCATGCGCGCTGTCAGGCCGCCGGCACGAGATATCCACAACGTCGGCCCGCAAGTGCTGCGAACCGTGTCCGGCAAGAAAGACCCAACAAATAGGAAGGAAACGCAGCAGGAATGAAAGGGGCAAGACGTCTTGTGCGTCTCTATAATATGCACGCAGGCAGGCCACGATGGAGTGGAACTTCTCGTCTGGGTATACTGTAAAGCGTATATAGAATTTCGGTCACAGTCTTCTTGACCGCACGAAGATATATAGTGGCGTCGTCAGGCGTCGGTTCCTGCGCTTCTCGACAGCCTTGCAATTCTGCATCCATAGTGGAAATAAAATTTATTATTATCGTTCCTTATCTCTAATTTCCTGTCACTTTACCTCCCCTTCCCCTCTCTCCCCAGCGTAGGGTAGCATACCAGATATTCTCATCTGGTTAACCTCCCTGCCTTTCCCTCTCTCTCTCTCTCTCTCTCTCTCTCTATTATTATCGTTATTATTTTTTCTGAAAACAGATACTACAGACAGAGGCGAAGGGAAGAAGCCGGCTGGCAACAGCCACCGAAAGGAGCACAACGCCTGCCTACTCTTCAGGAATGAGTGGATAGAAACATAAAAATGGAAGAAGGAAGAAGAGAGGAAAAGGTAAAGAAAGAACGTGATTGCATATCACAAAGACTAAAGAGAGACAGAGAATAGAGAACGGCAGCAGGAACAGAAAAAAAAAGAGTACAATTTACAAAAGAATGCCAAAACAAAGCTGAAAAAAAAAAGTCGGGGCTTGTCACACTCAAAAAAAAAAAAAAAAAAGTACGCTATAAATGGAAACCCAAGTCAGTTGCTTCTAGAAAAAAGTGAGGAGGGTGTGATGAGCCTGCATGGTGACGTGGAGGTACGCAACCACTCGGATACAGGTATGCGTCGAGTGTCGTACGTATACACTGCAAGCCAAGAACACGATAGTCCCTTAGCAGTAATGTGCGCTGCACCCCAAGGAAAGCTCGACACTCCAATTATAAGATGATCAAGTTCCTTACAGGAATAGCAAGAAACACACTGACGGAGTGTCCACACGTCCTTGTCGCTGCAAACGTTCACACACCAGGACACAGCCAACCCTTAGTTCCAGTAGCAGTGCTCTAGCGCGACGAGGCAAGCCTCGACCACAGCCTCGGGAAGGAGACGAGCCATTTGCTAAACGCTCGTCGCGAAATTCTTCGGCATCTGCCTCGGAGGAATGGCTTCTCGGCAAGAGGGTAGCGACGAATGAGCAGAGGAATGGGGATCGTCATGCTTAGACGAAATTTCCGGGCAGTCATCGCTGTGAGCAAAAGTGGAAGTCAGTGGACCAGCCTCTTCATTTTCGGCGATACCCACGTACGAAAGTACCCACTAAATTAACCAAAAGAACCTTTACAAGGCTTGGTAATTTTTTTAATCACTCGTTTGGAAAGCAATCGCACGTAAGAGGCTTTCCTGGATTCCGATTGTCCGGGATAGGCAGAGAACGAGGAGAGTATTGACCCGTAGGAGCGTACTTGCCACGAAAGACAGATTAAGTTAAAGACTACAGTGACGACATCGTGACCAATGGTGACATCAGTAAGTAATACCCTCCACGTTGTACCATGCATGCACGCAATGCTAAAACAAGCAGAGCAGCTTTCTAAGGTTATTCGGCTCTTTCCTTTGTACCTTAGAGTGGCGCGTTCCAAAGTATGAACAGGGAAAGTAAGTGCCTGACGACCGACACTCGTTCCAGCGGCCAGTCGTATACAGCGACAGTCATGCGTCCCAGCTGCGAAGCCATGCTCGTCGCCGGCGCGTCGCTCACGAAGCGCTGCCGGGGAGTCGACCGTCCCCGTTAGGGCTGTTTACGCAAGGCACACCTCAAAGGCGCTCCTCCTCAAAGAAAGGCACCTGAAAGGCCCGTGGTAGCGGGACCCCTGCCCGCTTCGTCCAAAGCTCCCCTTTCGTCCCTACGCGTGGGTCAAACCATTCAACTGAGCAGGGCGCTTGTGCCAGCGCCTTGTTATGTTAAACCTTCAATATATGGCCTCGGGTTCTCTGCTATCGGTGGCCATCTCTGCGCGCCGTTCTGTACTTGTCTTTTCTTTTTGTTCTCCCTTTGCTCCCGTCCCAGTGAGTCACGCTGCTTGCACCGCATATATTCGGCAATCTTTGTCCTGGCCAGCCGAAGGTATTAAAGGGCTCCCCTTGGGGAGAAGTTGTCCCTCAGGTGCACGCACACAGGCGGGTGTCGAAACACGACGTGAAAAGTGGCGCGCCTCCCAACCCTTGCGAAACAAGGGACGAGTTAAGACGTCTCCGTGGCCGCGCCCACCGGAACGCATTCGACCAGACAATGGAGCCCTCGGTACGCGACTGCGGCGTCGACGCCAAAGAAGTGATTATGGTGCGAGTTAAAACTGAGTCGTATAGCGAAATTCTCTATGTAGCGTCTAAGAGAGCGTGTGAGGTATTCAGCGTCGGAAGCATCAATGTGGCGATGCAGAGTCGACGGGAATTTGAAGTTGAAAATTAATGACAAGCTTATGAAAAATTGGGTTCCAATCCACGCTGTGAGCGTGGTTGGCCAGCGAAGATGCGATATCACCTTATCCAATAGACCAATGTGACGTAGCCTTGAACGATTGAGCAATGCACTACATGAAATGATTGACAATTAAATGCACTGTACAAAAACTTTATTTCTATGAAACGATATTGATAACACTGTTCCCGTCGACGCTCATCGTGTTCACGCTGCTCTTCGGGAGTCCTGATTATGCGTGGCTTTCCCATAGCCCCATCCCAAAACAAATTAAGTCAGTTGCTAGGCGGGTTCTTCTTTTACATATGAAAGTGAAGTGACGTCACTCGCTGCTTCGTATACTACAGTTGCCACTTCCCGGCACCTGCAGCGTATGCAACGTACCGTAACCTTTACCGGGAAACACATGCGGCGAACGCTACGTGCTTCGCATTGTTCGAACGCGCCTTACCATCTATCATGGGGTTTTGGCACTTGTTTTGGGCTTTTATTTATTTAAACTAATACTGGGGTGTCTTGCATGTGTAATTCCAATGGAGACTAGCGCTTCAATTCGTGGAATAGTTTTCTATCGACTGTTCTGTCGACGGAGACGAAGAAATCCCGGGATCCGAGTCATATACAGCTTTGCTGTAAAAGGCACAGCCTTGCGGTTTTGCGGCGCTGCTCGAGGGTTGGAAGGTTCAGTGAATCCCGTAGCAAGGTTCATTCACGAAATGAGGCGTGTGTCTGCTGTAGCAAGAATCCGGAGACCACTCAGCACATCTTATTGGAATGCGAGACCAGCCAGGCCCGTAGGCCTAATGCGCACCTTCCAGAAGCGCTTGGATTTAAAGTGGATGGAGCAGTCGAGATAAGCAAGAGTCTTTTAGAGTACTTGTGGGAAAAAAAAAGCAGGGAAGAGATTGACAGGACCGGATCTGTTATCGACATATGTAGCGGTATATCAGGTAGATATAGACGATTTAAGGAAGAGAAAAAAAGATTAAGGAGGTGTATACAAAATGCTAGAATGAAAGCATGCATAGCATACCTGATTAACTCAAGCCGGCTAGGTGACTATTTCTCACTGCTCCGTTTCGAACGATATGCCAATAAATCATCATCATCATCATGTAGGTGGCAGTGCCGGAAGTGCAGCGATCCATTTAGCACTTCTGTTAGCGCTTCTCTTTCTACAAGCCTGTCGCGAGTGTGCGGAACGCGTGTGCGTCGACTATAGCGGAAGCAGCCAGAGTGGCTCGTGCAGCTCAGTTTGCATCAACGAACACCAGGCGGGCGATCTACTCGCGAGTCTCACGACTAGGCGACATTGTCTGTCTGCCGTTGAGAGCTATACAAAAGACCAGACGTATGAAAAAAGGGACAAAAATCTCTGCGGTCTCATTTGTAGCGGCGATCTCGTTTCCTCTGACGGAGTTGCACGCTCTCTGCCAAGGTCTCCCTGATAAGCGTACTTTTCCGCTCACCCGGGGAAGTCCACTCGACAGAACGTTGATAGCCGTTGACGAGCAAAGCGGAGCGTCTGCAACTCTCCAACGAAAGTGGCTGGCGAACACCGGGAGTCACATCCTCTGTGCGCTGTCTTCCTCCTCTTTTTTTTTTCTCCACGTATCTTCTCAAAGTCTTGTCTCAATCACACAAAATTTTTGAAGCTGTAATTTGTATCCTGATATTTGCAACGTGAGCGAATCGCTCCTACAGCGGAATGAAGAGGAAAGGCTGTTTAATGAGGGAACAAAGGTTGTCCTATCCTCTGCTCGTAATCGCTTACGTGCACCCTGCTTAGTGCAGACTACAAACGAAGACACCTTGTCATGTCGCTAACCCCCATGACATGCATAGTTTTGCTTCAGCATGAACTAGTTATACGTGCAAGGTTAACATGCGCGATAAGGCTTATATCACTTGTCAACGCGTGCAATAATTTTCGCACACTTTGGTGCGTGTACGGTGCATAGTAGTGAGAGTCATCTTTTTTAACAACGGGTGCTGTACGAGGGCCTACTCGCAGATTGACGAGTCGGCTATATAGGCCTATCATATCCGGTGGTCGGTCACGAAATATTCTGTAGAAATGCCTTTTCGTAATATATATTTTGCTTCATGAACTGACCTCGTAATTTCTAACCTTACTTATCGCTGGTACTCATAATCGGCCTCCAGCAATATATTTTGACACTGCGGAGAGGTCTCCAAGGTGGGCAAATCTGAGCCGAAATAAATAGGCGCACGCACGCATTCCCCCGCCCTCTCTCTCTCTCTCTCTCTCACACACACACACACACACACACACACACACACACACACACACACACACACACACACACACACACACACACACACACACACACACACACACACACACACACACACACACACACACACACACACACACACACACACACACACACACACACACACACACACACACACACACACACACACACACACACACACACACACACACACAGCCCGCCGTCGTTGTGCCAAATAGAGATGCTCACCCTGGGAACACCACGCATGATCAGGCAAACGATACGATAGGCGTCCCTAGCCGACGTAAAATTATGTGTACAAGAGCAGAAAGCAGAGGAAGAAAGAATGTTAAGGTGAACACTTACTCGTAGCGCACCGACTGAGAGGCAGTCGCAATGTATACAGGAGCACTGCTCCGCGTCCGAAAGGCTAACTGATAGCTCTCTTGACTGGCGCTTTGCGGCGATAAGCGAAACTGCAGCACGCGTTCATTTGCTTCTGTATGCTTCCGCGTTCACCGGCTTGCCAACTTAATGAAACCTGAAGCGTTCGATTTAGACCTTACCGTACGGCGAACAAACTGGTCTGTTCTTGAGAGGCTGCCACTGTACGTGTGTATGCAGGTTACTCTGGCATCGCAACAGCACGCACAGCCGGCGAAGGGTTGGTGTTGTGTGCGAATTAACCATTTGTTTCGCAGTCGGCTGGCACAGAAGCCCTTGGTGCCACGAATTACTGAAAAAGGCGCGTCTACCCACGCGAGAATTCGCGCTCCGCCTTCTAATCGACGCTAGTGTTATCATTGAAGTGGAACGCGATACTGGGAGCGGCCAACAAGCAGCCGCGGCACGGTTATCAGCACGGCGGTGTTTTCTCGGGAGCAAAATAGGAGAGAGCGCGCACGCTTCGCTCCTTTGGGCACTTTCGTCATATTCCTCCTAGGCCTCCTTTTGGTCTAACTGACGTCTGCTCTGATAAAAACGTGGGCAAAATGAAGTGTCGTTATATCTGCTACCGCCAAAGGATAGCACCGTCGCGATGTTTGGCAGTATATAAAAAAGACGTTTAAAAAAATTAAAATTATGGGGTTTTACGTGCATGCCAAAGCCACTATCTGATTAGGAGGCACACCGTATAGTGGGGGACTCCGGATTAATTTGGACCCCCTGGGTTTCTTTAAGGTGCACCTAAATCTAAGTACACGGGTGTTTTCTGCATTTCGCCCCCATCGAAATGCGGCCGCCGTGGCCGGGATTTGATCCCGCGACCTCGTGCTTAGCAGCCCAACGCCATAACCACTAAGCAACCAAAAATACGTTTTTCCGATTTATCGGTCGTTTTGTTTCCTGAGAGCATACACACCAATCATGTACAAGGTGTTATTTTCTGAAATTCTCACAACTTTCCGAAAACGTAGAGTGTACATAACCACAGCCAAAGAAACACACCATGACGGCAAATATAGGGTTTGTTGGCGCAAGGGCCAGGGATGGCTAAAGAGCGTCAAAAAGAGACCATGCATATGTGCACGAACGAGCTTTCTATAGCTTACTGAATCAATGGCAGCTCTGGAAGCGATCACGGCTCAAGACCATCCGATCACGACTGACATGATCATCGACACGCTTAGGGCCCATATTCGCCACGTTTCACGGATGCAATCAAGCTCTCTTGCCTCCCTGCCAGAACGACGACCACAGGCGTCATTCTCCAACGTGGTCAGCATTCATCGTGCCTCCCTACCATCGGGTTCACACCCTCGACACGTTCACCCTCAGCGTTGTGGTGTTTAAAACAACCTGAAGTGCGCCTTTACGTTCCAGGAATAAGAAAAAAGACGGACCTGCCTACTTTGGCCTTGAAGCAAGCAGCTCTCAATTGCTTGCACTCTTTCTACTATGACCGAATCCACATATATACGGATGGCTCTTCCACTCAGACCAGCTCCACCGGCGCAGTGGTTATACCATCACGATCAATGAGCATCACATACAAGACTTCTCACGTGACATCATCGACCGCTTCGGAGCTTGTGGCCCTCCGAGGTGCCATTGATTATATTAACAACCAACCGGCTAATCGGTGGGTAATATTATGTGATTCAAAGGCGGCCCTACAATGTCTTTTGTCAGCTCTCCGTCGCGGGTCCTGCGAACAACTCATCTCGGAGATACGAGAAATGCACCACCATACGATCGCAAAACGACACGACGTCGTGTTTCAGTGGCTGCCGAGTATCACCGGCAACGAAATCGCCGACGAAGCTGCTAGGAAAGCACACGAAGGAGCAAATCTTGTTTCTGTACCTTTATCGAGGACTGACGCAGCCCAACACCTAAGCAAGCTAGCGCAAACTATGACATTGGAGAAGTGGCATACAACTGAATTTGCCCAACATTGGTTGCATTCTCTCGACCCATCTATGCAGCTGCGGCTGTTGCCTGGATTTGCGCGAAATGAGGAAACAATGCTGTGCCGCTTACGCTTGGGTGTTGCATTCACCAATGCTTACAAGTGTTTAATCGGAATGGCTGATAGCGCCGAGTGTAATGCCTGCGGTGTCGATGAGACTATAGAACACCTACTATGCTACTGTCCATCTTTTCAAAACGAAAGACATGACCTCTGCAACGTTCTCAATAGGCTAGATAGAAGACCGTTCACTTTGGGCAAGATCTTGGGACCATGGCCTCGAATAGCATAGCTGCAAAGGGCCACAAAAGCGCTGCTGAGATTTTTAAAAACTACAGGACTGAGTGACCGTCTATGAACCGGACTGATTGATCATCAGTGATAGAACAGAGATCTGTTGCTACGTCGGCGATATCAACAGTGGACTTTGTATTCTTCTCTCTATCTCTCTCTCCCCTTTTTCCTTCCCCCAATGTAGGGTAGCCAACCGGGCTCAGTCCTGGTTAACCTCCCTGCCTTTCATTAAATCATTTTCTCTCTCTCTGGAAACGTTTTCTCTCGTAGTTTTCTCTAAGAGAGAATCTTCGTGCTCTTCGCGAAGCAGCGCTGCTGTGGTATAATAGCCTTTCTCGATTTTGTTCATGACCTCGAAATGTTTTGATGTATAAACGCTTGGTGTAGCCGCTGTTCTGCCTCTGTCGTAGGCTGTGAAACTCAGCGGACTTCACTTAAACATAGAGAGAGAGAGTTCCTATATTAGCCGCATAGTGACAGAGTACGGGAAGAAGTTAGAGAGAAAAGGCAATCAACCACAGTACGCACCGCGACTACGCGCTGGTATTGTCCTCATAGCATTCATCACCATTTTTCGCGGCCTTGAGTCGATACCATGGTTGCAAGAGGATGGCAGGTGACTATACGGCCTCTGTTCAAGGATTCGACCCAGAAGTCTCCAAAGTACTGAGCGCAAACTACACTCGAGAAAGAAACGCATGTATTTAACTATTAATACCACTTTCTCAAAATATTTCTGTGATGTAGCAGTTTACTTTTCTTATTTGTTGCACTTGGCACACGAACTGCAAACAATACGACCAACGGCCGTGGCGCTTTTCGCTGCTAAATGTTGTCAAAATTACGATATTTTCTACTGTTCTTCGCACGGCCTGCTAAAGCTCTTGAATGCACAATCGGTGAGTCACGCACTGATGTGCATATATGACCATCTGGGCAAGTGAGTACCCTTGTTCTTTCAGAACAAACAAACAAACAAACCAATAAATAAATAAATAAATAAATAAATAAATAAATAAATAATAAATAAATAAATAAATAAATAAATAAATAAATAAATAAATAAATAATATGAGAAAGCAGAATAAATAAGAGGTCCCCAGCCACAGAACTGTCACCGTACGGACGTTGCCGGCGCATGTTAAGCGTTGTCGTGCGCAGCGGTGCCCAGTGGCGGCAGCAGAGGCCACCCTGCTGTCGACGCCCGGGTTCGCCCTTAGCGGCGGCGGCCAGCCGAGGAGGAGTGCGGCGCTGGTGGTGGTGGTGTGTGTTGGGAGGGGGGGGGGGGGGGGGGGGGGCAGCCAGCGCAGCGGCACCGTCGTCGTCGTCGGTCGCTGGGTCGGCCGCCGGAAAGCGGAACGCCCCAGATGGAGGCGCGCTGCTCCCGCCGATCGGGGTCGCCGCGGCCTGGGCCCGTCTTCGCCGACCCGGCCAAGCGCCGCCGTCGCCGCCGCCACAGCGCGCGCGCTTTCATTGCCACCGGGCCCACAGCACATGCACGACAGCTTGAGTTGCGCTGGGCGACACAACAACGCCGACAGACCAGCTATGTCGCGTCCCGCCGCCCTTTCCGAGTTCTCCTCTGTCGGCGGGGGACATGTCACAGCCCAGCACTGTTATAATCAAAATACGGTTTCTTTTGGGACCGTGGCCACCGCGTGCGGGAATCCCGTGCATCTGCTCCATTTAGCTTAATTCAGTATCAGTCAATAACTTTATTCCAACATCAAAGGAGACATACAATCAGTCACAGCTGGGACAATCAGTCACAACCTGGATGCTGCGGGGTGAAAGCAAAAAGCCACTAAGGCTTGACTAAGGCTTTCACCCCGTTTCACAAAGCAGGTTAGCAGATTCCTGCTACAGGTGCAGTCTCGACCATGATGGCTTCTATGGAACGTTTTATGGAATTATGTAAATCAGCCATGTTGAAAGGCCAGGTTTGCAAGACTAACGGTACGTCCAGCAATGCCGTATGGAACGGAAATGGTTACTATGACAAAGTCTCCCGTGTAGTGTTTGCAAGTGGCCGAAGTTATGATTCTGAGACGGATGTGCCAATTGAAAGATGGAGTTTGGAATGACTGTATGAAAACAACAGTGGGAGCCTTGGTTAGGCCACGGGATGAATAAAGGCTAGAATATGTCGGCAAGGAGGCAGTGCCGACTGACTGTGGTGACAAGGGGAATTGGGGTAAGCGTAAGAGGTGGCACGACAATATCGAAAAGTACTTCAACACCAATCTGAAGAAAGAGCGGCTGACCGACAGGGAATAGAGGTGGAACGTAATCAAAAACAGCCACGCCCCCCCCCCCCCCCCCCCGCCCTCATCCCTCATAGAAATCAGACATTGTTGCCTTAAGTAGCTGACAACGTACCTTGATTAATGCTACCGACCCCCTCCTTCCACATAAATTTTGTTCTCCTTTTAAAACTTAAAATACATGCCAGGCCGTAAGATGAAGGTGGATGTAGCGGAGAAAGAGACATCGTGGTGCGCTATATATAACGACTTATTGTTGGAAAAAAATGGAGTTTTACTTGTCAAAATTATGATCCATTTATGATGCATGTCATAGTGGAGGACTGCGGATTACTAGTGACCACCTAGGGTTCTTTAACGTGCTCCTAAATCTAAGCAGACGAACGTTCGCCCTCATCCAAATGCGGCCGCAGTTGCCGGGATCGAACCCGCGACCTCAGCATCGCAACGCCATAGCCGCTGAGCTAGCGCGGCGGGTTAATTATGACTCATTTGGAAGTAGGGTGCTGTAGCACCTCTTTTTTTATATATACCTACGTGGATTACAACTGCAGGACCACGTGTTATTCGACCACCGACTGGAGCAGTAAGATGTATGTTTTTGTTTTGATACGTCGCCTGCACCTCCTCAAAACCGAAACTATATTGAAGCCTAGTTAATTCAGTAGCCATCGACTGTGCCCAAACAACAGGACAAGCTAGCTGCTATATACATACTGTTCCTTTCACTATTAACAGTTCGTTTCCTTGCGTTAAGTTGCTGCGAAATGCAAACCGCTCAAACTCTGAATGATAATATTTCAGCTTCCCTTGGCTGCGAGCGATGAAACACCTACAATCGGGAATCCTTCGATGTGTCCCATTCCACAGTCTCTCCAATTTGTTCCGGTGTTTCGGGAGCCATCCTTGAAAAGCGGTTTCAAAGACTCAAGCAGGCAAGAATTTGATAAATTTTTATTGCATAGCATGTACACCAGTGAGCAAAAGTATACGGACCAAGAGTTGCACGATAAAGCCGATTTTTTCCTCTGCCAGTAAAAGCAACTTGACATTGAGAACTGCAGTCCAAACTTGGCATTGTGAACTTTTCAGTGTACTCGTCAATTCCAGTTTATGCTTGTTAATTACGAAGAAATTCAGTTCTTTCGGGGACCCTGTGGTCCGTATGCTTTTGCTCACGGGTGTACATACCTCGAGAGCTTCGCGGCACTGTCTGACCCCATAGACGACCAAAATAAAGACAACCGAAATTTCCGGCGCCTTACAGCAAAAATTCGATAATTTGGATTACAACTGCAGGGCCACGTGTTATTCGACCACCGACTGGAGCAGTAAGATGTATGTTTTTGTTTTGATACGTCGCCTGCACCTCCTCAAAACCGAAACTATATTGAAGCCTAGTCAATTCAGTAGCCATCGACTGTGCCCAAACAACGGGACAAGCTAGCTGCTATATACATTCACTTCTTTAGGGTTAACATATCTAACAGTGTTAAGAGGGTGTATGATACATAGTGGTGCACCTGTGCGCATCTTTCTCAGTAAACGGAATTCCTGTTAATCGGAACGCATTTCTCCGGTCCCTTTCCGGTTAACGAGATTCTACTTTAGATCTCAGCATCACAGCAGTGCTACATCATGCAAATATCTTTTTTTAAAAGGCATCATTGACGCCACATAATGACAATCTTCTTTACAAGGCGGCATAAAAAAAAAACTTAAAAAAAAAACTATTTTGTTCGTCGACGACGTTGCTGGATCACCTGTGATAGTAGCGCGCTCTGCGCGATAGCCAACTGTAATAAGCGTACTTGTTCTTACTAACCAAGCGCGTTCACTTAATGCAAGCAATTGATTTACCTGCGACCCAATTTGAAGTTTCGGAGTCGTTGAAGGGCACTAACTTTCGGATGCAGAATGACTTTGACATCGATAGGTATGATGTAACAGCACGAGTTCCTCGCGGTAACAGTGATTCTTGGACTGAAGCATTCGCATTAGAAACGTTAAGTCTTTTTTATTGCCTGAGGCTGAATTGATGAAACCCGGAATGCAGTTTGGGATATTTTGGTCATTATAGCGTCAATTGTATACAACGACAGTAAAAAGAGAGAGGGAGAATACAAGACTGAAGTCATCTCGTTGATAAGAGCAAAAGAGCAGCTATCGGACGGTTTGTGACTGAACGAGTGACACTCGTAAATCTGAAGAGGCTCCAGGAAAAACTACTAAAGTATATACTCGAGTAAGGCGTTAAGTGGGCAGAGAACAAATAGAACAGGACTTGTTCGCGGCGTGGAGTGTATGGCGTTCTCGAGCTTCCAACTCGATACAGTTCTATAGCTTCGGTCGGTCGGAGAATAAACATTTTGCATGTAACGCGTTGTAAATACGTTCCGTTCAAGTTCCAGCATTTAGGGGCGACCACAAGTCGCGGCCACCGCACGCTCCACCAACACCACGCGTATACTAAACAAAGAGGAGGCCATGGAAGACGGCACGCGCACATGTGTGAGCTTCTAAAGCACATACTAGCACATACATACACAAACGTGAAGTTATGCCCTAATACAAACATTCCGAAACAGATGCATCCTTGTAAACGCGCGCATGAGGAAATCATGTGGAAGTTGGGACAGGCACGGGCGTTATTGCACAGGAGGTTTAAAGTATACGTAAGCGGTGATGAGCGTTGAACAAGAAAATAATTATGTAAAGTGCACATGCATATATATATATATATATATATATATATATATATATATATATAATTTTCTCAACAAAGCACGGGTTTATTAAATTACATTTACATGGTATTTTCTCCTCCGGTGGCTGCCGAATGACACTGAAAGCCGCGCACTATTGATCCTCCCCATTGAAATGCACGTGAAACGCATAAGTCCTCTGATTAGGCAGCGACAGCATATATTTGCAAGAATTTGTTTTTTTTTTTCAATTTCAATGAAAGTGTTTATCGCAATAAAGACAGATATTGAAATTCTGTAGGCAGAATCGTATGAAATTGGTGTATTGAACTTGAATCAAGATAGTAACGCTGTTATTATTATTATTTTTTTATATAAGCAAGACCTTTGCAAGACGCACGTAACAGGAGTAACGTTTTTGCGTAATCTGTATAGGTAATGCGGTCAATTTGTCCGTATTGCTGCAAACTAATTGCGGGGCATGTATGAAGTATCCACGCAGAACAGCCCACTAGAACTTGACACTTTCTTCTAAATTGCTGCGAATTTCATTGAAATCGCTTGATTAGTTGCCCAAGGACAGAGTTCCTGCTTTTCGCATGCAGAACTAAAGCTTTAATGGAGAGTGATTCTTTGAATCCGGCTGCTTGAAGGGGTTCTGCTGGTTCAAATGCGTGATCGCCAAGGTGACATGAAAAGAAACTAAGATGATGGTGATGATGATAATTAATAATAATAATAATAATAATAATAATAATAATAATAATAATAATAATAATAATAATAATAATAATAATAATAATAATAATAATAATAATAATAATAACATGGGACTAAAGTAACCAGAACAATCTCCTGCAAAACAATTAAGAAAATTAAAGAATTAAAGTCCAGAGTGTTCTGTGGATACACGCCGTATCGCGTGTATCGCGTGTAGACCCTAGTGGCCGACAACGGCACCACGACAAGCGACAATTTTCCACTTAAAGACAACTGACGAATCCAATTCATCGCTTAGCCGTCGACATGGCTGGCCGAGTGATGTCGGCGACTACGTTGACGCCGCAGAAAGCAGTCTGCTTTCACCCTCTTCGTTTATTTCTGGGATACTTGTTTAGAAACCCACATTTAGCACATATTTCGTACTTGAGTAGCAACTTGCCTATATGTATATTGAAGGACGTACTAGCGAAAATTGTGAGCTCAGTAGCTTCGGGTGGTGCCCACACTTCGCGGAGATATTTGCAGCGCTGAAGTGGACATACTGATGAATGGTATACGTACAGTGTTTGCCGAAAATTTCGAAGGCAGTTCATGAATTGACATCTATCTTCAGACCCTGTTGAAGAGCTTTAGTGCGTCTGGTGCTCCGAGTGAGATAAGCGCTGTCTCCCTTGTTCGTCCCAATGTCTGGGTCTTTGGAGCAATGAAACCTTTAAGGCTGATTCACGCTATACGCCGACACGAGAACGATTTTGGTCTGCCGACTGATGACGCGAGCAGTTTACAGGACGGAAAACGCTGTGGCCAACGGTTTAAAGGAAGGAAAATGCTGTCGCCAACAGTCGGCAGACCCAAATCGGTGCCGTGTCGGCCTAGTGTGAATCAGCCTTTACTAGGGCCCAAGTACTCAGCCGGACGACAGGTCCAGACACGTGTGCAGTGGCTTCGACGCCTTTGACGAACATAGCGCATAAATCTTTCACTTTATTTTCTTAAAAAAAAAATTATGGGGTTTTACGTGCCAAAACCAGTTCTGATTATGAGGCACGCCGTAGTGGGGGACTCCGGAAATTTGGACCACCTGGGGTTCTTTAACGTGCACCTAAATCTAAGTACACGGGTGTTTTCGCATTTCGCCCCCATCGAAATGCGGCCGCCGTGGCCGGGATTCGATCCCGCGACCTCGTGCTCAGCAGCCCAACACCATAGCCACTGAGCAACCACGGCGGGTACACTTTATTTTCTTAGAGGCGCCACTCTGGGGGTATTACATAATAAATGGGTGCATGTTACATAGGTTGAATATCTTTTTGCGATGTGAAATCAGTTGTCGCATATATTCAATGAAGGCTTGTAAATAGGCGTTTGCAGCGATTTCGCCGGGAAGGCCGTTCTGGCTCTACAGCTGTGTGAGCAAAAAGGAAAGATGAAACGGCGACAGTGCGACCATTACTAGAGCAAGGCTTAGAGAATTATTTATGCGAAATTATATATATATATATATATATATATATATATATATCATAAGAAGCCAACAAACAATGACACCAAGGACAACATAGCGGAAATTACTTGTACTTACTAATTGAATTAAAGAAATAATAAATTAATTGAAATGAAAATGCATGAAAAAACAACTGTCCGCAGGTGGGGAACGATCCCACGTCTTCGCAATACGCGTTCGATGCTCTCACCATTGAGCTACCGCGGCGCCGTTTTCCCATCCACTTTCTGAGGTATTTATGTTTAACTACTAGAACTAACCCTGGGAGTGTTAGCCAGCGCCACCACTCACAAACCATGGCGGTGGATGTGGAACATCCTTTCTGCCGCAGGCGTCACGAGCACGTGATCTTCTTGGGTGATCGCAACTGGTCAATAAATCCACATATGCTACCTGAAGGCACCAATGTGGCCGGATTCGAGCCCTCGTTATGTAATGAACGAGAAGAAAGGGAACCGAGGGGCCCGATTTTTCATAATCATATCATAAGAAGCCAACAATATATATATATATATATATATATATATATATATATATATATATATATATTGTTGGCTTCTTATGATATGATTATGAAAAATCGGGCCCCTCGGTTCCCTTTCTTCTCGTTCATTATATATATATATATATATATATATATATATATATATATATGCGTGCCGGTAGCAAGATGACGCACAGAAACGAACTACGAACTACTATTACAAAAAAAAAGCAAAAAGTAATAATGTCGCTGTCTTTCAGTTTCCTCTCGGGGATACTTACACTCTAGCTGCAGGGTTGCACTGACGGTTAGGTTGAGTCTCGATTACAGTCTACTGGAGTTGCGCAATTTTCAGTGTAAAAATTTAACTGTAGCTATTCCATTCGGATAGGTTCTTTCTTGTAACCCGGGACAAGTGCGGCAAGCCTCAGTCGAGTCCCACCTCGATTACGGTTTACCGCGGTACGTAACTCCTCGTGCCCGTCCAGGGCCGGCATCTTGTAGCGATGCCTTTCCGGTAATAATGCCTTTTCGCGCTTAGTCAGTGGTCAGAGCGACGGTCCGCTCGCGTTATCAACGGGATCAGCCGGCCGTGAGCGGTGGTTGATAAGACTAGTATAGAATAAGTCATAAAGCTTCGCTACAAAATCGCGGGCCAGCATGCGCCGAACACAGCGCGGCGCACTTCGTCGGGTGAAGAGGCGCCATGCGGGGCCGAAGCCGGAGCCGCCGCGCTGGGCGGGCGACGTCGCTGCCGCCGGCGTCGGCCGCGTGGCCGACGACCCACATCGGCGGGATGCCGTCGAAGTGGGTTAGCGCGAGACGCGCCTCCTCGGCGGCGGCAGCGGCGGTTCCGGCGCTTTCTCCCCCGGCCCGACTCGGCTTCCCACTTTCGGTTTCGGTCGTTCCGCTCCGCGGGCTGCCGCACGCACATCTCGGAGCGTCACGTGAGCGCCCGAGCTTTTCCGCCGGCACACAAGCGGGCCGCTGGTACCGCCTTCTCCCGCAGCTAAGGGGTTAACCTCCACCACTCCCCAAGGGAGAGTGCGCGGGGAACAACAAAAGTGCACGCGCATTTCGCCTCGTTTCTGTGCCGCGCACATTCAGGGACGCGTCTTTTTCTTCGTCGCGCGCGGCCGCTTTTCGTTGTTTGTTTCTCGGAGTGGAGCACCCCTTGTGCCGCTTCGTCGGAAGCTCACTCGCGTTTCCTCGCGTCACGCTCCTCAGCGAACGCGCACTGGCAAAAATCCGTGTCGTTTGTCGGAAGGCAAACAGAGGTGAACATTCAGAACGCCGTAGGCTGGAGATGACATTTGTCAGAAGGTTACGTAACAGGCACATCGCTTCGGACAGGTGGTTTGCGCCCTCTGTGGAAAAAAAAAATAATAAGGAAAAAAAAAATTGCCGCGTCAGCCAGCTTTTGCAACGTAACTGGTGTGTACAGCTGGTTCGGAAAGTACCGCACATATTAGGTATTTTGATATGCTACTCCGTGCGCAAGACATAAGTGCTACTGAGAAAATCACAGGCACGTAGCCTTTCACACATATTGGGCCTCCGCGGACGCATGTGTGTTATACCCCTGTGCGTGATTATCGAGTAGAAATTAATTGTTGCAATGATATTTCTTTGTTGCGATGACTGAGCAGCGGATAATGCAGATTGAAAACTGCTCAATGTCACGTATCCTTTGGCGGGTCCTCGTTCTCTCTACTTTCACTGCTGAGAACAGTCCTGGCCAGATAAACTCTTCACGTTGCTAACAGGATGTCGGCATATGCCCAAATAAACATGCCTTGGCTTAACTGGGCCGTGCGTAACGTTCAGGCACTCTGCTGGCTCGCACATTGTTCTGGATTGATGTGTCTTCCACAAGTGTACCGTCGAACAGTCGTGCAGGCCGGGCATGTAGGTACAATGGTCCGAAGATCCCAGGACTTGTACTCCAACTTTCGCGTCGCATACTTATGGTGGCAAGGATTACTGTACTGTAACTTGACTTCTCCACAACTAAAACGAAACAAAAAGTTGACGACGTGCGAGATTTCTGGCATGACAAGAGCCTGCTTTCGTTATTCGATCAGCATGTTGTTATATGGTACTAAAGACTTTTGCAATCAGTTAGTAATTACTCTAAAAGTGACACAACGAAAGTGAAAGACCGCTAGTGAAAACATTATGTGTGATAATTTTCTTGCGACAGCAACTATACGGACGCTCGAGGCGCATTGCTGCCGTCGTGCTCTTCCGCTATCTACAGCGCATGCGCGGCCCGCGCGCGGAGTGTTAGGGGGTCTGCGCGGAGCGCGTTTGGCTGCCGAAACGACGAAGCCAAGTCGACGCACCGTCAGCGCTCCGGTCAGTAGGCTTGGTGGTGGAGCCAGGCTGTGCAGCGTTCTGCCTTCGCTACTGGCATCAGCATTGTGCGCGTGCACACTACACGCACACTATGGCGTTCCCGCTGGGCTGTGTGCGCTGACGTTAAGCTAAGGTTAATGTTCACTGGGCGCTGACTAACCTCTACGGTTCCCCGTCGGTCTCATATCTCGTTAACCACCGAGGTGGGACGCCGGCAACGCCCCTGACGATGCTCCTCACCCCGCCCGCGTTGTGAGGCGGCCAGGGTGCTCCTGCACAGCAGCAGGTTGTCTTGCGTGCTGCGTCGCCCCAACATGTCGCAGCCGCCGATAGTTGGACCACCGTCCGAGGTGCTCGAGCGCGACGTGAAACCTTGCAATCGATGTCAGTGCTTCGGGCGAAAAATTCAAAAGTTATCTCTCCTCTTGAACAGTCGACGAAATTTCAGTTAAAGCTGCCTGTTTTTGTCTATATTATTGGTCCGAAGTGCTTCACCAGAAAAGCGAGTGTTGACTCTCCTCCTCGGTTCTCACAGTGCGCTGTAGTACATAAAACAAAGTAATCAAAGTCTAACCTTATCCGTCCTGAGAGGTAAACACATGATGCTGATTGCTCAGTATCTACAAACGAAAGTATACATCTATGAAGTGAGAATCAAGTCTACTGAAACCACTTTCTTAGTTGTTGTTGTTTTTTTTTTTTTTTCTCCTGTAAGCGCACTTTCTAGGAGAGCGAGTAGGCGCCGGCACACACACACACACACTTCGCCGAGAACTACAATAGACCAGCTTCACGACGCTTTCCTTGTTTGTTTTCTTCCCCGCTTCTCGAGTTGCGCACCGCCGACATGCGCG
Source organism: Dermacentor silvarum (assembly GCF_013339745.2). Lineage (NCBI taxonomy): Eukaryota > Metazoa > Arthropoda > Arachnida > Ixodida > Ixodidae > Dermacentor > Dermacentor silvarum. The sequence goes on along the minus strand of NC_051154.1, from coordinate 93,199,880 downwards.
ATTTGTAGCGAATGCGGTCGCGTGTGCGGCGAACGCACTGCGACGACGCACACACATACGCCCGCCGCCTCATGCGAGCAGCATACTGATCGTGCGTGGCCCTTGTGGGTCCACATGTGTGGGCCCTGAAGGTCGCCAACAGGGCCTGCACGTCTTTGGAGTTGGCGGTGCGCTTGCTTGACGTATCACTTTCGAGCCGATGCATTCTCCGCATAGATATACAAGTAGCCTTTCCTTAGTGTTCGAGTAAAGAATGAGTCAGGAAGAGTAAATAGAAACATGGCGCCCTGTTGGCCCGTCTCCTATTTTTCTTCGGTGTATATATTGTACGCGCATGTGTTTGCACCCTTCCGGCTGTGATTAGGATGTACCAACTCGCCCAGCAACAAGTTTTGCTAGAGAAGAAAGAGAAGAGGTGTTTCTACGGCATTCATGATGATGCATTTTATGATGAGTCACCATAATTGCAGAGTGATTAAGTATCTAATTATTGCGCACTCAGTGATGATACGCTTCTTCATAAAGATGAATTGAATCACTACCGCGAATTACTTGCACAAGTTATTAATTGGATGCAGGCGTTACTAGAAAGAAAAAAAATTTGTTCGCAATTGCTACCGAAACGGCCCCACATCATACCTACCGTCAAACACCGTAGTGCCTTCTCCAAAGCGATCTTCGGTAGCGATAGGTTTTCCTCAGAAGAAAAATGAAGCTACTTGAGGTAAGCAGAACGCAGAGTTTACCCTAAGCTTAATTTTGTGGTCTATTCCTTGCCACAGCTACACAGAAATGACAAAAAAAAGAAAAAAAAAAGCCGCGTACACAAATGTGTACACCATGACTGAAGAGGATATAGGGCAGAGAACATAGGCGGACACAGACGTGAAGATGTTATTCTAACGCGGAAAAGACTAACGACGAATCACGTTTCTTCTTACGCGACGCCATGCTTTTTTTTTTTTTTTTTAGCTGCTCTATCTTGGAAGCTTAAGGCGCCATTGGTGAAAATGTCACACTCCTGCCTTTTCAGCAGCTTTCAATATCAAAACGCACGTGGGGGCGGCGGAATACGAGACTGATCTCCGTCTCTCTCCGCGGGGGCTCAAAAGCCGTAATTAATCGTGAGCATTATGCAAACTGCGAAAGCTGCGTTGAAATTCGCGTTTTTGAAATAACGGAAAAGTTTCCCAATTCCATTGAGTTCCATGGTAGGTAAACTCTCTGTAATTCCTGTCATTTATGACGTCGTTGCAAAACTCGACGGCAGACAAAAGCTGGCAGTTCTTAAAGGCTGCAATATACTCGTGTGTCTGGCTGCTCGTACTACACACGAGTGATATTTGTGCGCAGCTAGCGCATCACAAATAGAAACTGTCCTTACGTCAGCAGCTCCGTCCGTAAATTTATTTCTATATACAGAGTGATTTGTTCGAACAGTTAAGATCTGTGAACGTTTTGCAGGGATACGTATACGAAGAAGTGTAGTTTTTGGACTGTTGGCAGCAGTTGCCTCAGACCTTCAATTGTATACCAGTGCGTCTCCCGGCAGTCCAGTCGCGCGGGCCGCACGGCTGTGTAGGTTAGGTCAACAGGTATTCAGAAGGAGAGGCTAGAAGCGCGCTTTGCGGTTGCCCCATGCAGTTCACTTTTGAATTGGCACGAAGATGCAACGCGTGATAGACTTCGGGAATATTGGATTATTATTATTATTATTATTATTATTATTATTATTATTATTATTATTATTATTATTATTATTATTATTATTATTATTATTATTATTATTATTATTACTATTATTGTTGTTGTTGTTGTTGTTGTTGTTGTTGAAGGCAACCGGCCAATCGCATGTATCCAACATCCGTATTGCCTGGAATTTTCGTTTGCGAACTATTTTAGCGTAAAAGCTATTTGTGAATATGGGCCCCTGAGCACTAAGGCGTTGCGAATGATTGGAATGATTCAATGACAAATAAACCTAACGAAAAAAAAGAAAAAAAGTACCAAACCTAGACTTACACTTGAGCGGAAGTTACAAGACTTAACAAGAAAAGTCCACGTTCCCCAAGCTACTTCGAACATATCTGCAGGCTGTAACAAGAAAGTATTTCGCTCTGCACGCAGAACCTTCCTCGCGATATCTTGAGAAGGTCCGAGAGTACCGTCTCTAATGGCCAGTGACTTTCGCAGACCACCGAAAGCGTGGTTCGCGTGCAACGGGTTCCGAGGCCGCGGGCCGCGCACGCAGGCCCGGCGTCGCAGGTGTGTGCGCGCGCGCCGACTCGCTCGGAATGCGCCGGGTGGAAGAGGGGCTAACCCCGTTCGGAGGGCGGCTAGTCCTACTTCCGACGGCCCCGTCGCCATGCGTCACTTCTCGCCAGGCCCGAGTGTCACGGCATCGCGAATGAAAAGATCCGCGCCCCTTGCCTGGGTCACCCCAACTGTCGTGGAAGCCGCGCGCGAGCGTTAATTGCAACGCGGCGGAGACACCCTCCTTTGCTTGCCTGTCACCGGATTATACGTCGCTGCTGCCGGCCGGTGGCGCGGACCTGCCCTGTTCGGGCGGCGCAGATGATCCCTCGCGGTGCGTCCTATAACGGCGCTGTAACCTAACGTATCAAGTTTTCGGCTGGTCGTGTCAGCGCAACAGTTTTAGCGCCGTGAGGCGCCGGCGCTCCGAAGGTACAGCGATGAAGGACAACCAATCTAGCACCACAGAGCCCGATATATATATATATATATATATATATATATATATATACATAAAGCAGAAAAAGAAACAAATTGTTTCAGCAAGTTTTCTTGCTGAGTGATTTGGAACGTACTTGAGAGTGAACAAGAAACCAGCCAAGAGACGTTAACACAAATGGAGAAGTGAAAGAGGCGAGAGCTGGTCCCGTCTTCCCAAGCATCTCTTCCCTAGATTCCTCTTCAATCTCAAACATTTTAGTTTTTTGCAACTTTTCTTTGGGGGCTTCTTGGAGTACACTACACTTTCATATTACAATGACGCTAATAGAAACCAAGACAAAAAAAAAAAAAAAAAAAAAGAGTGAAATGGGAACGCGAAAGACGAGTGTCCCTTACCGAGTGTTTATTTGGAAAGCTCGCAGCCAACCCTTTAAAGGTGGATCTTGTCATGCGCATGCGTTGTGGAAGCCGACGACTAACGCACAATATCTGTCGACAAAAGTCAGACTCTTATGACTTAGTAACACAGACGGCATGCTAACGTAGTTGCTGCAAAACACATGAAGACAGCTTGTTGTAGATTGTTGTTTTTGCCATAAGATCAACGAGTTCACGCGAGTGCCTATACCTTTAAAGGTTGGCTGTCAGCTTTCGAAATAAACAGCTGGCAGTCGACGTTTGCCTTCGACGTTTCCGTGCTCCTCATTTGCGGCATTTTAATATTCGAGTGAGAAAGATCCACTACACGGCTCGAAAAATTTTTGACGTGCGTGCGTGGACGTTGGCTTCCCTCTTCTACAGCGTGCGTCAAAAGTAGATCATCAAGGCTGTTATGCATTGCTGTGTTACTCCTTTCGTGAGCCAAAGTTTCACTGGCAAGAAAATTAAAGACCGCCAGCTGCGCCGCGATGGCAACGGCTTAGGGAAACAAAACCGCACTCTGATTAGTGGCTGCCATGCTTGTAGTATTGGCGTTTTCCCATATGCCCTTTTTTAACTTTGGAACGACGTTTTGAAGAACCACACGGAGCATATACACGGTGTCCTAACTATCATGCACCAAGATTTAAAAATATGCAAATGCCACGTAGCTGGACAGAACCAAGGTAATGTTGTTCGCCGTCGCTTGGAGATACTCAGATTATTTTTTTGCATTCCGCCTAATTACATAATTAGTCTTAATTAATTAATTAACTTCTAAAATATTATAATTAGATGAAAAGTGTCAATTAGGAAGTTGTAGAGCAACATGAAAAATTCCCGATACAGTATTCTGTTGCTCAATACGTGCTACGTAAAAGTGTTTTTCCGAGCGCGAAAGAATCCCGCGCATACAAGCAAAGTGCCTCGAGCGACCAGTCGCTTGATCTGGGACACCCTGTATAGCGCCATTTCGTCCTTGAAATGTGGATTACCCGAAGAAATGAAGATTAATTGCAAACAAATTACAGTACCTAGGTAGCTAATTAAAATATTTGCTTATTAACTTTTGGAATTCATCACTTTAGGACACATCTTGCAATTGCGAAATTGAAGTCGAGGAATAGTGAAGTCTGCTTAGCAGAAATCCTAAGGCTATGCGAGCACTTTCGAAATATCCGTCCTTAAAATTTTCTACGAAATACGTCAGCGTTCAAGCACCCTTCAAGAAGTTTGGGACCATCTTAACTGGAATGCCAATCCACTTTTTAGCAGATTTTTGTGGCGGGTATTTAGAAAGTTTCCTGCTTGTTAAAAGAAATTATGGGGTTTTACGTACGTGCCAAAACCACAATCTGATTATGAGGCACGACGTAGGACTCCGGAAATTTGGACCACCTGGGGTTCTTTAACGTGCACCTAAATCTAAGTACACGGGTGTTTTCGCCTCCATCGAAATGCGGCCGCCGTTGCCGGGATTCGATCCCGCGACCTCCTGCTCAGCAGCCCAGCACCATAGCCACTGAGCAACCATGGCGGGTCGCTGCCTGCTTGTTAGACGTGACTACGCTACCGCTCAGCTGCAATTTAGAAATTGCAACGTGTGCCATAAAATTAATAATGAAATTTAATTGGTGAATATTTTAATTAGCTACCTCGACATTGCGATCTTAAATTCAGGTGTACTTTACACGTCGTCCAGAATTTCACCTGAAAAAGCGGATCAGCGCTGTCTGTCACAGGCGGCAATTAAAAAAAAATTTTTTTAAAAAGCTATTCGTTCAAAAAGAAAAAAAAAAGAAAAAAGAAACACACACACAGAGAGAGATGGTATACCTCGTCTTGCCGCAGGGAAACAAGAACGTGCATCTTGTGCGCTGTAGAAGCGTTTCACCAAATAAAGATGGACGCTGATGCTTTGTCACAATCATTCGCTCGGCAGCTCACAGCAAAGGCCGACTCCAGTACGCTCGCGAAAAACCGTAGTGAGGGAAGGCGAGGAGTCTTCTCAGTGCAGAAGATGAACAATGTTAATCTGAGAAGCGACTTCGGTAAATGGATAGCAAGCTACTATTCTTTATATTTCACGGCTACTCGATCACAATGAAAACGCGTACACGCAAGCGAAATCGGCGAAACTAAAACAAGCGAAGGTCCATGTTTTGGGCAACAGAGTGCATTTCGGGAGACTTAAATGTACTCTTAAAACTACATTCTAATCCTCCAAAGAGGAAAAGAACGTGGGCACAATAAAACTTGTGAGAAATTACATTATTTTATGCGAGAAATTGCGCGCGCAACATCTGCGGCATAAAACGACGTGAAGTGTTTACGCGATCAAGATAGCCACCACCCACGTGAGGCAGCTGTGACGAAATACAGTGCAATAAGAAAGGAACAGCAACAACAACAACAACAGAAGAAAGAGAAATCCTGAAAGGGATAGTGAGGCTGACCCATATTAAGACTATTTTGACTTCCGCAAGCCGTGTCCCGCAGAGCTGGGAACATTAGGGACGGACGTACAGCTGCTCAACGCATTTAAGCCTACGCATTTCCTGCGTGATACGGCAGGCAGAACATATGGGGCCAAATTCACAAAGCTCTCTTCTTCGTAAGGGCTATTGCCACTGCCATGTGAAACAATGTCTGCGATGTTTCTATAATCGCTGGAACCGACCAGGGCCACCATAGAATATGAAGTCCGGGCTTAACGCGCAGTGTCTGCGCGTTTTGACCACCTTGTAAACGCTGATTGGAGGGACGAAGCAGGCATAAAAAGAAAACACGTGGAATGCTCACCACTTGTTGCTGGCATATAGTTGGTTCTAACTTATTACAGTGCTCTTTCCTGTCCTGGTCTTACTTCACTTTATTTCGTGTCTCATTACACTGTAATATATCGAATGCTCTCTCACACGCCTATAGGGGCACCTTGTAATTGCTGTTTGCGGTAAAGTTGGACATTTAGAGGCGATGTGCCCTTTACAACAACAACAACAACAACAACAACAACAACAACAACAACAACAACAACAACAACAACAACAACAACAACAACAACAACAACAACAACAACAACAACAACAACAACAACAACAACAACAACAACAACAACAACAACAACAACAACAACAACAACAACAACAACAACAAAAATGCAGATTTAACGCAATGTTGGAATCCGTATGACGCGAAGCTTGTTTCAGCTAGTGAGGTATAGCAGCACTTATAACGGACGGCACGTGCACAGCCTCGTCGCCTGTGTCTGCGTCTGGAGGACGAAGGCAATGCACGATACGCTTGCCGATGAGACGCTTGCCATTTAAGGCTTCATAATCGTCGTGTCATAGTGGCACATTCAGGCTGACTGGCCAAGAATGGGCACACACCCAGTGGCACACGCCCAGTGAGCGAAGTGGTCTACCAGGCCAGGCAGTAAAACACCAGAAATCCACCGCAGTGACCCACATACTCGGCAAGACCATCGCATCACCAAGGTTGTCTAACTGTGTATCCAGAAATGTACCCGGCGAAGAGACGACGACGAACGCCAAACCACGGGGCAGAGCCAATAAAAGCTTCCCTTAAAAAAAAAAAAAAAATCAGTTTGCGTAAAATGTGGTCTCTAAACAATTACTCTTTTTGGCTGGGTTAAAAATATGTAGGTGGAGCATCTTTAATGTAGTACAGTGTTGCTGAGCATGCTTCAGGAGAAATGAATTTTAGAGTACACTCTCCGCAATATAATACGGAGAAGAAAGAAGCATCACATTTTACTGCGCAGATGTCTAATAAAATACTACATAGTAAACACTGCAGTTTTGAATGGAGAACATGCTGTCGCACGCTCAATCCAGGCATATCCAGCATCTCTTATCTGCTTTTCACTTCCTATGAGAAAATAAGTGCTCTCGAACGCTCGAAGGGCACTTCCGAAAGCTTCCTTCTTGGAAGCACCGACAGGGACTCTGTAGACGTCACCGATTCCTAACGTCCTCGGGCAAGCGTCGCGCAGATCAAAAGGCTTACATGTAAGTCCAGTCGCCCCGCCGAGCCAGTTACTCGGAGCCAATGCACCGAGAAGGGCAACGAGAAGGTCGAGCGTGTACCCCGAGTGCGGAGTGTCTGCGCGCGATTCACGGCGATCGCCGCAAGGATTTCACGTCATCGCGCGTCCTTCGTAGCTCGTACGCACGCCGCCTCCCGATTGCATCAATCCGTGATCGCGCCCTGTTTGGAAGAGAAAGGAAAAAAAAATTATACATTCATGGCTTTGGAGGGATCGGCTCATTCGCTCGTCGATAGGCCGCCGCACAGTGGACCGCAGTGACGTCACTCAAGCGCTTTTTTTTTTTTTTTTTTTTCGAGACCGCGTGGAACCCGGGCGTGCACACCGGGACTTGCGACGGCGTGTCCGGCGGCGGTGACAGGTTACGCTTCCTGGTCGCGCACCGCGTGTCGCGCGCCCAACGAGCTTCGCGCCGGAACCACGCAGCCTTCTCCCGGACCATTTCTGCTAGAAACAAACGGTAATTGTGCGCCTCCATTCGAGGCCAAGGTTTTCGCGGGCCTTGGGCGACGACGCACTCCCCCGCCCCGGTGGCGCTTGCTTCCCACCGGCTTTGCTTTTCGGGCTCCCCCGCCGAAGCGATTAACCAGGCCGACGAGTAGCGGCGCCGCGTACCGTGGCATTGTTTCGCACCGGCGGTGGAAACGCCGGGGGTGGGGGGTGTCCCGTTGCGCCGCTGGTTCGGGTGCCTGCCCCTCTTCCGGGCCCCGAGCGGCCGCCCCTTATACGGCTGCCGGCCTGCACTGGTGCAGCCTGTACCTGTCGCCATGTGCACTGGCCGCCTGTCCGCGGTATGCGCCCACCGTGACAACGCAGTGAACTTCTTAATAACGTACTTGGGCGAAGTGGTGCGTATTCCTAAGAGTACAAAGATTTCGACGCGACGTAGACACAAACTCTGAAGCTCCTTGTTTATTTTCTGTCGCGATATAACGTGTCGTCCATGTTGCAGCGAAGCATTGTCATCCGAAAACTCGCGACATTGGTCATTTCGCGCAGTCTGCTATACTACGAAGTACGTGCGGCGCAGGGAATCGTGCTGAAGATTTTGCGCCCGAGTCTCTTGAACGCAGTTAGTATAGTTCTCATTGCCCGTGTCGTATAATATATGGGGCATTCGGTGGTGGCAAGCAAGCACCGAGAGCTGGGATAACTGTCGAATACATATGCAAGCAAATAGCTCTTTGGACGCTTCAACTAATGCCAGACAATGGGAATTAGCTAAAAATGGTATAGAGAGATAAAAAAGAACAGCCACAATTTGCGCCGGCTTAAGCCAATGCTGAAAACTTAGCTGCACACTTCATTCATTCATTCATTCATTCATTCATTCATTCATTCATTCATTAAAGGGTATTTAAAGTGGGAGAGAAATACGTCTCATAACTTGCATCTGAAACGCAGAAATTTTATAAATCGGCGCACAATACCAACATTACGATCAGGAAAACGCAGCATGACATTTAAAGGTCATTTCGGAGCATTTCGAAATACTACAAGTTGTTAATACGTATATTTGTAATGCATATTATAAATTCTTAGTCGATGAGTAAAGATCACCAGTTGTGTGAGTGTGTGCGTGAGAGAGAGAGAGGAGAGAGAGAGAGCAGAACCAAAGTAACAGAGGAGCTCGATTTCTTTAGCATCGAATATATGTATAAAACCGACAGACACTGAAGCCAAGGAAAGCATATGGTAAACGACTGTCTTTTATTTAACTATAGAATCAATAATAGATGAGGGCTAAATTTTCAAAATATTTTACATTGTGAATAACGGAAACGACAACTAAAGTAAAAAAAGAAAAAAAAAAAGCACTTACTGCCGATGGCAACGCAACCCACAGCTTTGGCACAACCTCGCAATATTCATGGTCTTTGATGGTAGCTGCATTTTTGTTCTATCAGCTTAACCACATTTCTCAATGGTGTCGCTCTCTTTCGCGATTACCTTTTACTCAACCATAAATATTCCGCACGCGTAGTGCAGAAGACACCCGAAGCAAAGATTCACGTCCTTAGCGTTGCTTCAAAAAGGCTCGTACCTGTATCAATCAAAGTTTCAATCAATCAAAGTTTATTTCACCAGAAAATTCTGGAGGGTCTTCAGGGCTAAAAGCTGCTCTAGGCAGCTTGACTGAGTCCCTGAAGACCCTTACATCGGCAGCATACAACGTTCACAGCACATATATGCATATAGGATCCCAATTGTAACATGCCTACAAATGTACAGAATACAAAGTTTACGTAAGGATCACTTGAAGTTAACAGACACAGTTAAAGTAGGATTTGCATCAAATGTTTAATACAGGATAAACATAATCGCATAAGAACTTTTGACTGCAAAAAAAATTGAAATAAAATCCTGTTTATTTAACTAGTGTCACACACAAAAAAAAAGAGCACTGATAACCGACATCGCGCAACGATGACAAGACCAAAACAAAAATGCAATAAGTACAGGATAGGCAAAAAAAAAAAAAAACCACGCAAACAAGACACATGCACGTCATTCCAAAGATTAATATGTGACAGCTGTTTACAACATTGATGCGAAGAACTGACATAGCTGCCGGTGTGTAGCAGTAGTTAGTTCAGGAAATTCACTTAAAATGAATGGTAAATTGACGTGGAGTGCCTGTAAGTTGTAGGTTGTCCGGTAACGAGGCACAGACCATGTTAAAGTATGTCGCGTCCGCCTATTAGGGTCATTAAGTGTTAGGTTTGATATAGTTACAAGGAATTATTTATAAGTGTTGGAAAAGAGGAAGGATCGCAAAATCCGAAATTTGTATAAGGGCTGTACCCGAATGATACCGTATTCTTGAAACACTGTTTTAGTTGAAGCCAGGTAGGAAATGTTTGCAACATGGCGAAGAATCTTTTTTTGCAAGAGCAAGATTTTATTCAAGTTCTGTTTAGTTGTGGTAGCCCAAACTAGGCTACAGTAGTTAATGTAGGACGCGAACAGTGCGTAATACACTTGAAGTTTTACCTTCGAGGGGAGTAAGCGTTGACATCGTGATAATGCTCCAGTAGTTGATGGCAGTTTCCTACATAGCTCTTCTACATGCGAGTTCTAACTAAGGTGAGCAGAAAACGTAACGCCGAGTACCTTGTGTTCGTTTACTACAGCGATGTTCTGACCTTCATATACAATAGGGCTTAACTGTGGAACTACTTTACTCCTTGCACGAAATATAATAATTTTAGTTTTTAGAGGATTAATCTTTATTTCATTAAGGCTTGGCCACGTGGATAGCTTTGAAAGTGTGCTATTACATTGAAATACCAGATCATTTATGTTTGGCCCAGAAAATAAAATCCTGAAAATAGTATGCTACTGTCGTCAGCATATATGACAAAATTTTGCTGATTTTTCAATATTTACGAGGTCATTGATGTACACATTGAACAAGAGGGGACCCAGAATGCTCTCTTGTGGCACACCTCTTGAAATAGGAAGAAAAGACGAATGGAAACCCTGCAAACATACGTTATGCTGGCGGTTTTTAAAGTAAGATTTCAACATCCAAGGGTTTCCCGCGAATTCCACATGCGAACAACTTGTCCGCAAGAATCTCATGACTGAGAGAATCGAACGCCTTTGAAAAGTCAATAAACAGGCCTAACGTGTAAAATCTGTTTTCTATGTTGTGCACTATAATTTATTTCATTGTTAGCAGAGCTGTTTCTGTCGACCTTCCCTTTCGAAAGCCGAATTGCGCATCTGATATTATATGTTTGTTAGAAAAGAAACCGGTTATACGCGTAGTACAAATGATTTTTTCTAAGCCTTTGGAAAAAACTGGGAGAACGGATATTGGCCTGTAGTTTTTCATGGACTGATGATCACCGCCTTTGTGTATTACAGATACCCTTGCTATCTTCATTTCTTCGGGAAAGGCGGCAGAAGTTAGTGCAAGGTTGAAGATATGCTTTAGCACAGAAGAGATACATGCAATGACGTATTTTACTGGCTTTATCAGCAGGTCATTTATATCTAAGGCCCTGCTGTTTTTGAGGTTCATGAAGGTTTTGAAGATTTCAGCTTCATCAGTTGGAGCTAAAAACAAGCTGTCACTGATGTTGTAATTCAAAAATTCCGTATGTGACATGTTAGTAGGTCTCTTGTTATAATCAAGCAAGCCAGCATTCACAAAGTATGTATTAAAGTGTTCAGCTAGATTCGTGCTGGTGACACGCTGATCATTGACTGTAATACTTTCTGGAGTGATCTGCTTCTTGCTTGCGACCCAAGACCGAGTTCATCACCTTCCAAACAGCCTCTGGGCGTTTCTTAGCGATATCAGAGAAAAGTGAATGATAATAAGTAACTTTAGCACGCTTTAGCTCACTGTTTAGCTTATTTCGTAGTGCCTTGAATTCTTGAAGCTGTGGCGGGCAACGTGTGCGTAGAAATAGATGATACAATTTATTTTTATTTTTTATCATTACTAGGTGGTCGCGTGTAAGCCATGGCTTCATTATCTTTTTAGATTGTTTAACAGTTTTAAACGGAAAATGCTTAGCGTACACGTGAAGAAAGGTTTCAAGAAATCTGCAATAGACATCAGAAAGAGAAGGGAGGAAGAACGAGAAAGGCAGAAGGCAGGGAGGTTAACCAGAATAACGTCTGGTTGGCTACCCTACTCAGGGGGAATGGGAAAAGGGAACACAAAGATGACAGGGAGAGAGAGGAGGGATGGAAAGAAGGGAAATTAGGGGTGAGCTCGCTGACGCGTGTGCTATTGCACTAATAGTCACAGACGTTCACACAAGCCCGTCGTCCTCAAGAAACACAAAAGTGCCTTCACCGCTTTATGGGCCGACGAGCGATGGGGGCGGTGTTCCAGCAGCATCTGCACGGAAAGAGTCTGATTGTCCAGTTTTTAGCGCGTTAGCAAGCTCTTGTCTTTCTGGGGGCACATCGTGGATAGTGGCACAGCAGGTGGTCGATAGCTTCGTCGGTGCCGCAGACCTCGCATGCTGCACTGTCGGTCACTCCAATTAATGTAGAGTATGCCTTTGTGAAGGCAGCTCCTAACCAAAGGCGACAGAGAAGCGAAGCTTCACGTCGAGGAAGTTCGAATGGAGGTCGGAGTTGCAGTGAGGGGTTTAATTGATGCAGTCGTGTTAATCGTAAGTTTGGCGAGTTCCACTCGGTCAATGAGAAACTGCGTGCCAGGTGTCGAAGCTGCCTTGCGGCGTCTATCCTCGAAAGCGGAATTGGAACGCTGAGCTCTTCTTGGTGTGAAGTGCGAGCAGCGTTATCTGCGGAATCATTGACACTTTTTCCGCAATGACCAGGTACCCATTGAAAGACAACCTCGTGGCCTTTTTGTTGGACGTGATGGTGAAGTTTCACAGTTTCGTATGTCAACTGTTCATGACAGCCGCGTCGGAGAACTGACTGCATGCAATATAATGCCGGTTTTGAGTCTGAAAACACAGCCCATTTTCAAGGTCTTTCAGAATCAATGAATTCCAGTGCACGACGCAGAGCTGCCGTCGTTGAGGTCGTGACATGCGATGTCTTGAACCGCAGTGTTATTCTTCGCGTTGGTATAACCACCGCACCACCAGAACTGGACGACGTAGTCATCAGAAAGAGAAAGAGCTCTTTATTGAAAAGCAGAGTGGACGACGTAGTCATCAGAGCTCTTTATTGAAAAGCAGAGTGGAATTTCGCAGGGCTCCACTCGATGTTGTAGCGTTATTGCTGACAGCTGCGCTCTGACATTAAAGTGCAGCATTCGCTTAATGGGCGTAAGGAACTAAGTTCGGACATTTGCAAAAGTTTACTCACAGTGTACGACTGCTATGATTTTCCATTTCACTGACATGTTTATGGCATTATTGCTCGCTTAGCTGTATTGATAGTCCGTTCGTCTACACAGCCCAGGCGCATTACTTAAAACGACTGCAGCTGTCGCGACATAACTGATGCAGTATTGTAGGGTTACTTTCATTATTTAGTTTTGTCTCGGATGGTTGATTCGGATGAACGAGTTTGTTAAGACAATTCGCTTTCGGCATTGTACGTCTCCTTATATCTTGTACTACTTTGCAACAAAAGCCTGTTTCTCTTTTCGCTTTTTATCTTTATTTTAGTATAATTTTAACCGAAAAAGGTCGTACAATGTCCCACTGAGAAACTACGTAATGAGTCATCGTTCAGAAGCGCGCACTAACACAATGTGTAAACAGTCATCGCCTTGCTTTCTCGTTTCCCCGTGTTTAATACCTTTCTATTTGGTCCAAAAAGCCTGCATCCGTTAGCGTGGCGAAACAAGAGAGTTCCTGTCGCTGGGTCGTATAACCTTGAGCAGAAGTGGCATAAGCCGTCGCTTTAGCGTTTTCCCTCGAGACGACCATCGGGGTGGGTAATACGCAGAAAACAAAATGGAACGAAAAGAAAAAGAGAGAAACACTAAATATAATTAACGTAGGAGAGAGTTGGACCTTCTTCCTCTTGCGAAGCCGTTTTATTTTGCCACTGGAGCGCAGAGTTGAAGTCAACCAGCGGATGGCGCAGGCGTCCGGCGCCACCAAAGGATTTCCCTTATTTTTTCAAGGGCAGTTCGCGAAGGCACATGAGGCGAACGAGAGGAGAGAGGGTAGAAAAATAAAGACATTGAGACGGGAAAAGAATGACAAAGAAGTAGTGGTCATGACAGCCGAAAATTGTTGTTTCCGTCATCGGTCTATAGTGCGCAATTACGGCAGCAGTGACACACGCGCCCAAGTGGAATGCGGAAGAAAAAGAAAAAGAAAAAGAAAAGGAAAGTGAGTTAAAAACGGGCATGAGACCATGGTCGCCAAAAGCGAGTAGAAAGCAGAGGGCGTATACGTTACAAACGCACAACTACGGTGTCGGTGCAATAGAAAGCGCGAACTTTTCGCCGATTGTCAAGTGACAAGGACGACGACTGCCGCCGAGCCGAGACGAACACTCGGGGCGGGCAAAGCGCAGCCAAGCGAGAACACGTTCCCTCAATTTTTGTTTGTCCTCAGAAGTGGTGTCCGCGGATCACTATGTCCGAGGTCTGTTCTCGTTTCTATCTCCTCTTTCAGTCGCGTTTCTTGGTATTTTTGTTCCTCCACTCTCAAGCTGAATGTCCGTGACATTATGAAACGAGACACTTTTTTTGTTTTTGTTTTTTCGCGCCGCCGCCCCTTTTTGCCGTTGTTCCACTGAGTCTGCTCTCCTCGCGGCTGACGCTTAGCCGACCGCTCGCGAAAAAACGTCGCCACAAGGCCGCCAGCGGGCTCAAATAAGCTTTGCGCGCGCGCCACTTGTCGACGCAGTTACTGCATCCGCTCCCCGGTGAAGTACAAGAGTACGCAGCGCCAGGAGAAGGCGGGCAGCGGTGGCGGCGGCGACAGCGGGCCCACTGACAGCAGGGCCTTCTATACCCGCTTCTTCGTGTTCCGCGCATGAGGCGACCGTCCGACCTTCTCTGTCACGGTTCTGTCGTTGCCACCCCGATTCGCCGCGATGGTGGCGAAACTTTCTCGTTGAATCCTGTTTTATGATCGTCCTTTTTTTTTTCACTTTATTTCGCGCTCTTTGGGCACATTTATTTGTGTTCGTTTCTCGTATGCTATTCGCTTCTCGTACCAGACCTACCGATTTGAGTGGAACGCATCTTCCTTTGCGCGACCGTTATCTCGCTGTCCCCTCACTGATGAGTTTTGTCCCGCTTTCGTCCCTTCCGCCGGCTCCAAGATGGAACGCAGCTTGGCGCCAGGAAGACAGGCTTGTATTTAGTTACTCTGGAATGTAGAATATACTACGTATATTTGGTACTTAATGTTGCAGTGAAACAATGATCTCGGCCCGTATTCACGGAAAGCCCTCACGCTATTATTGTTCGCACGAGCAAAGTTCAGCCAGTCCTGACTCTGAACATATTATTAGGGAAAGGCGGCAGACCAGTGGCAAACAGCAGTTACGAACGAAAAGCTTTGCGAATTCGGCCCCTTGTGCTCCTTATTAGACAGCTGGAGATGTATGGAACAGTCGACGATTTGCAAAATACTGAGTGCTACCTGATGTTTTCTAACCACAAACTCTCGTTCACATGCAGACTGCATTTCTCCCGTTAAGTGGGAGGAAGCGTGAGCACAAAGGCTTTTCAAAAATTACTGCGAGAACTTTGGGTCCTCGTAGTTACCCCACAATCACAGGCTCTGGCAGAGTAGAGGCATGTGCAGGGTTCGCCGGTGGTAAAGGGGAAGACGTTGAATGGGAACAATAGTTCGTTCTGCTAGTCTGTTGTCGCGGTTAGTGGTTGCAAATACCCATTGCTCGCGCATGCGTAGCAACATTTTTGCAGATGGTATAATGGCACGATCCATTTTCACCAAGATGCCAAAAAATTGGCAGAGAAGGTGGTCGACGACCAGTTACTGGGCATATCTTATTAGCGTTTAAAAAGAACTCCGACGCAATACTTTCACGTAATGCCAAGGTGTAAATGTGATACTCATGCGCGCCTGCAAGCTCACAGCTCTTTCTATACATGCCCCGATTTGAGATTATGACCTTTCGGACACCGTACGCTAAAGTGCTATGCATGCCATAGTGTGCCATAGTGCGCGCCGAACCGTCAATGAAACTTTTGCGCAAGCGCGGCGGCAAGAAAGCCGTACCGACATGAGCACCAAAACTGGATTCCAACTCTTTACGAATGACGAAAGAGGCGCGGAACGGTTTGTGCTTACGAAATATTCAGCGTACGGAGACCTACCATTGAATAACTTGAGAAAACCTGAAGCAGCTTGCACGAAGCGTTTTACCCGTGGGTAAATTTACACACGGTTTTAAATAGCTTCTTTCACAATACGTTGCCGCACAGTAGTAACTAGTCGAGCGACAATGGTAAAATGCATCGCGCAAATGTCACCGCTGTGTCACTCGTGACATAGCGTACTGCGCGGAAGCTAAATGTTTAACTTGCGGGAACATTTTTACCTGTTGGTAAATTTACTCAAGTTTAAAATGCAGATTGCATGCGGTACTCGGATGGATCGAGTTCACCTCTCTTCAGCGAGTTATGGCAGGAGTAGCCTGCAAGTGAATATCGAGGCAGACAGGACTCCTTCCGCGCATGCCTCATTTGGGTCCAGTGCTGGTGGTCGACGCTGGCGTCCTGACTCGTGCGACCGTGGGGGAGCCTGGTGAACGTCGGCGCGGCCGCACTGCACGAGCGGCCTTGCGGCGCCGCTGACCGGCCCTCTCCTAACGATGCTCACGAAACGCTGGTCATTTGCGGCACCAGTCAGCCTTATCGCGTGCAGCGCTGATGGACCCGCGCCGCCTTGGACTCGTCAGCGCTCCTCAGCGCCGATGGCTCGTTTCTTTGTCTTCTTTCTTTGTTATTCATTCCTCTTTTATTCCAGAAAATGTGCAAAGCGTGAGCTTGGACGTCGTTTTAACTTTCCACCTCGTTTCGGAGGAGTAATGTGCTGCTGCCCTGGGTGTCATGAACGAAAGACACTTTGGCGATAGCCTCCCCGAGGATTTTGTAGGTCTCTTCAGGGGCTCAGTTTGCGAAAGAAGCATGTATCAAGGACTATGCAATTATTTTAACTTTAGAAACAACTGCGGTATGACGTTCGTGCATACTGGCCACGAAAAAAAAAGAAAGTACATTAAAAAAACACGCCCGCCTCAGGAAAGCCCAAGCATTACGCGAAAAAGTGCGACAGCGCTCTCACATTGTAACGCTGTACTACAAACCTCCGCTACTATTATCGCCGCAATGCCGCTAAGTGCGCAATTAAGCAACCGAGCTGTCAGATGCGAACAGCAGTGCCCAACTGCTGATAACACCCCCACGCAATTGTTCTTCTCGCGCTCTTCATATAACGTGATTCTCCAGGAAAACACAGCGGCTGACAGTTGTCCACCAGACTCCCTGCGTTCTCTTGTTTGTGTTGTAATTCGCGCGTGCAATAATTCATGCTTAAACACTTCACTTGGACTGTCCCGAATCGAGATCCTCGCGCACTGCAAGCTGTCAAGTTGAGCGCGCCCTCGAAAATTTTTAGTCCTGTGTGGTAATGACGGTCAGGAGATCACGGCCCGTATAGACAAAGCACTTTGTACGCTAAAAATGATGAATAGTGGTCGAACAAGGAACGTCGCTGGAGCCAACGTTTGTCAGGGCAGCAACTGCTTTCCTTAACAGCATTTTTTTTTTACGCCTCGCTCACTCTCTCTCATCCTCATGGGGGAGAAGGAGGAGAATAAGCCGATACGTAGATTCTACCGTAGATGCACCGTATGGGTGCGAAGACTCTACGCACCGGCTTACCCTACTCCTCCCCATTTCACCAATAATGTCATTTGTGATGACAATGACGATAGGAGATGGCGTCGTACGTGCGACAGTAACCGCGTGCACAAAAACTCGCGACACTGGCAAGAGGAAAGCCAAGTACACGCACTACGCGCTACACAGCTACCGCTACTGCTGTGCACAAGAAAACGACGATGAACTAGTTGGAGGAAGCGAGCTAAGTGTGCTGCCCTGGATGAACACAAGTCCCATCTGTGCGGCTCCTGAAGTGCGCGCTGCTGGCTACGGCTGGCGCGAACAAACACGACTACAGTGCCGCCGTGTCACTGTTGAGAGTACTCCTCCCCATTAAATGTGGTGGAAGGGGGCGTACATAACGCGTGCACAAAAACGCTGCAAGGGAAAGCAGTACACGCACTACGCGTACACAGCGCTACGCGTGCACAAAAACGATGCTAAGGAAAGCAGTTGCTGCCCTGATGAACACAAGTCCCCTTGTCGAAACGTTACCCGCCGTGGTTGCTTAGTGGCTATGGTGTTGGACTGCTAAGCACGAGGTCGCGGGATCGAATCCTGGCCGCGGTGGCCGCATTTCGATGGATACGAAATGCAAAAACGCCCGTGTCCCGTGCATTGGGGGCACGTTAAAGATCCCCAGGTAGTCAAAATTAATCCTGAGTCCCCCACTACGGCGTGTTTCATAACCAAATCGTGGTTTTGGCACGTAAAACCTCAGAATTCAATTCGATTCAATTCAATTTCTGCCTTGTTTGGATTTGTACGCCACTAGAAAGAGAGGGAAAAAAAGGGAAGGAAAGACACGGAGGTTAGCCAGTGTAAGTACCGGCTGGCTACCCTGTGCTGGGGAAAAGGGTAAAGGGAATAAAAGGTGAAGAGGAAATAAATGTGAAGAAAACCAGCCAACGACAAAATGTTCTTACGAAAGAAAAGCTTTGTGAATTCGGCCCCGTGCTCGTCTGGTGTCGGTGACAGACTGCCGGGATATGGTTCTCATGCTGACCAGACGAAACACAACATGCTGCAGTTCTTCCAGGTGGGGGATGACGTGCATTGCTTGTGCAAGTTTGGATACACGAATATTAGTTTCGATGACAAATTCTAGACATGAGCAGAATGATTCAGCAGATATAAATTGTTTTCGCGTATCCGGCCTTGTTTGCAGGTATACCGCTATGGTTAAGACCAGGGCTGGCTAGCACCGTCGAAGTAGCGCAGTGATGTGCCGACGTTCATGAATTTTATTCCTCCACCTCCCTATCTTCTGGTGGAGCTTCTACTGAATTCTTAGGTTATCACTCAGCATGGTGTCCCTTTGAAACGTTCCCTTACATCGCCTGTGCGTCCTCTGTTAAATCCTTATTTTGTGCGGGGCTCGCGCGACGCTCCTGGCGCTCGAAAGTCGTGGACAGTGAAAAGGTCACGAGTCATCATCTCTCAAAGCTTTACGATGCAATACGAGCCCGACATCACCGAGCGGAGTCGTCTGGCTTCACTTTCCAGACGCTGCGATTTGACATGTTTGTTGATAGGGGTGTGCACGCAATAATTGAGCCCAGTATTCCCGCGTCATCTCATCTGTGTCGCGGGCGGTAAAATGTAACAATGTGCAGTAAGATATGCACCAGCCTCGAGACACACATCCTGTCGTCGGCGTTTATCGCGTGCAGCTTATGCGTAATATACTTGCGACACTCCTCGCTAAGGCGGCATGGTGCGGGTTCTTATAGTGAACGCTCCTCGAGTGCATCCTGCAGAAGGTCCTAATTGGAGTCTACCAAAAGTCTCACCGCCACGTCCTGCGCTCAAGACAGCGCCGCTGTATTCCACTGAGCGTCAGCTGCCCTCTTAGCGGATCAGTTGTTACATCACAGTGTCCTCGCACAGGACATTCATTCACTTCATGCCATTATACAGACTCGTGCTGCGCCTGTGCTACATATAAGTTGTACAGGATCCATTATGCAACAGCTATAACTGTTACGTGCCATTTTTATTGAGCCTAAATCTGAGCAATGCACGTAGCAGATATTCGTACAGCACTACATAAACAATTTTATGAAATCTACTATAAATTTGGGGGCCGACAGAAGGAGTTGTATGATTGGGGTAGCGCCTTTAGCTTTTCCTTCGTTCCGTCCGACACAATTTATTTCTTCGTTCTTTCTTGCCTTCTTTAGATTATGTCCCCTTACCTCCGCCTTTCAATTTTCATTTTTGTATTTGTACCGTTGTTTTCTGTGGATCGATTTTGACTGTGTTCGTTTTCATGATTTTATGATAATTGTGTTTGGTTGCTTTCTATCAGCGACCTTTTCTTTTGCGTTCTCGACCTGAAAATTAGTTCGTTCTTCGTTCCGTGGAATCAGCAGGGAGCAGTCGCTTACGTCCATTATGTAAACGAGACCATCTGCCGGGCTTGACTAGTTAACCCTTTTTTCCCCATTTTGTGCGCGTACCATGCATAAATACAAAACCACCATCACGCGATTGGCAGATAAGGTGCAGTCGCACGTAATACATCATTTAACGAGTGAGAAAGATAAAAAGAAGGCTGGGACGTTAACGAGGAGAGCGAGAAACTATATAAGGCGAGGATGCATGGCGATAACTTAATCCAGTTCCAACAATATCATTTATGTATTGTGCTTTCTGTATCACCCGGAAACAAATAATTAATGAGGCGGAGCTATTGCCAGCAAACTGCAGTGCTAACCCTGCCTGTAATACAACAGACATGTATCCACCTATCCGTTCGTCCATCCGCTTATCCAGCCAGCCAGCCAGCCAGCCAGCCAGCCAGCCAGCCAGCCAGCCAGCCAGCCAGCCAGCCAGCCAGCCAGCCAGCCAGCCAGCCAGCCAGCCAGCCAGCCAGCCATGAGGTAAATTAGCATTGGCAAAAACTACTTCGACTTATTTTTGTCCATTTTGTTGTTCTCTTTCTGTATTCAATTTTAACTGAATTATCAACTAGCCCAACAGCAAACTATATGCTAAAACACAGAGCAAGGGCGGGGAAAATACGGTGTTCTCTTTGGCAATATTCGGCGGGCGTTATTAGTGCTTATTATTCGTCAACATTTCGGCGTCTGTCTGAGTTTGTCTGACAGGCGCTCTGAACTTTCTAATCTTTAACTTCCTAACTATTTGCGACTAAGCTTTATTTCTTTCTGTTGCAAATACTCTCAGCTCATAGCCACCACAAGCATCCTCGTGACGGCGTCGATGTTGCCGAATGTGTTGACACTCCGCCTAGCAGTGGTTCATGCAGGATGGCATCTACAGCGTGCCAGTTGTACGCCTTGCCATTGTCGAATAGGCAAAATTAACGTGCCTTGATGCATCGACCTGTTTTTCCCATGTCACGCTCTTTACTAGACCGTACATTACCGTGCCTCTTCAACCATGCCGGTGGCGCAATCCACACGTCTCCTAGCATGATTCTCGTATAGAACTCGTGTTTCGTGCAGTATACGATATATGATGCATTCGTAGAAAAAAAGTAAAAGCGATTATGCTAAGTTGAGAAGGGAAGCAAGGATCTCGTCGCGTGCCTGTTTCTTGCCCCCGCGGTCGCACATACAGGGTGTCCCAACTATCATGCACCAAGATTTTAAAATATGCAAATGCCATGTAGCTGGACAGAACCAAGGTAATGTTATTTGCCATCGCTTTGAGATACTGAGATTATTTCTTGCAATCCGCCTAATTACATAATTCGTCTCAATTAATTAATCAACTTCTCAAGTATTCTAATTAGGTGAAAAGTGTCAATGAGAAAATTGTACAGCAACATGAAAAACTCTCAATATAGCTTTTTGTTGCTCAATACGTGCTACATAAAAGTGTTTTTCCGAGCATGAAAGAAGCCCACGAATACACGCAAAGTGCCTCGAGCGGCCAGTAGCGCGGCAATTTTGCGTGTATTCGCGGGCTTCTTTCACGCTTGGAAAGTCATCATCATCATCATCAGCCTATATTTATGTCCACTGCAGTACGAAGGCCTCTCCCTGCGATCTCCAATTACCCCTGTCTTGCGCTAGCGTATTCCAACTTGCGCCTGCGAATTTCCTCACTTCATCCCACCTGGTTTTCTGCCGTCCTCGACTGCGCTTCTCTTCTCTTGGTATCCATTCTGTAACCCTAATGGTCCACCGGTTATCCATCCTACGCATTACATGGCCTGCCCAGCTCCACTTTTTCCGCTTAATGTCAACTAGAATATCGGCTATCCCCGTGTGTTCTCTGATCCACACCGCTCTCTTCCTGTCTCTTAACGTTAGACCTAACATTTTTCGTTCCATCGCTTTTTGTGCGGTCCTTAACTTGTTCTCGAGCTTCTTTGTTAACCTCCAAGTTTCTGCCCCATATGTTAGCACCGGTAGAATGCAATGATCGTACGCTTTTCTTTTGAACGACAGTGGTATATCTCCCAGTCAGGATTTGGTAATGCCTGCCGTATGCACTCCAGCCCAATTTTATTCTTCTATGAATTTCTTTCTTATGATCAGGGTCTCCTGTGAGTAATTGGCCTAGGTAAACGTACTTCTTTACAGACTCTAGAGGCTGACTGGCGATCCTGAATTCTTGTTCCTTTGCCAGGCCATTGAACATTATCTTTCTCTTCTGCATGTTAATCTTCAACCCCACTCTTACACTTTCTCGGTTAAGGACCTCAATCATTTGCTGTAATTCGTCCCCATTGTTGCTGAATAGGACAATGTGATCTGCAAACCGAAGGTTGCTGAGATATTCGCCGTTGGTTCTCACTCCTAAGCCTTCCCAGTCTAAGAGCTTGAATACTTCTAAGCATGCAGTGAATAGCATTGGAGAGATTGTGTCTCCTTGCCTGACCCCTTTCTTGAAAGGTATTTTTCTACTTTTCTTGTGGAGAACCAAGGTTGCTGTGCAATCCTTGCAGATATTTGTCAATATATTCACGTATGCATCCTGTACTCCTTGGTTACGTAATGCCTCTATGACTGCTGGTATCTCTACTGAATCAAATGTTTTTTTTTTTATCATAATCTATGGAAGCCGTATAGAAAGGTTGATTGTAGTCCGAAGATTTCTCTATTACCTGGCTGATGACATGGATATGATCCATCGTAGAATATCCCTTCCTGAAGCCAGCTTGTTCTCTTGGTTGGCTGAAGTCAAGTTTTGCTCTGATTCTATTTGAAATTCTGTACGTACGGCTATGTATATACTTCACAATACGCTAATCTTTCCACAAAGGAAACCTTGAACTCAATCTCCCAAGAGTTTGCTGACGGTGTCCTTAGT
The DNA here is from genome assembly GCF_013339745.2 of Dermacentor silvarum. NCBI lineage: Eukaryota > Metazoa > Arthropoda > Arachnida > Ixodida > Ixodidae > Dermacentor > Dermacentor silvarum. Next base: position 93,177,081 of record NC_051154.1, on the reverse strand, counting down.
TCCAAAAGTACGTTAAATTAAGGTAGTTGGTAATGATTCATTATCGATCAAAGCGTAAAACAAACAGCCGCACAAAGAAAGCACACGATGGCACGGCGTCTGTGTCGCTTTCCATTCTCTGTGCGATTGTTTGGTTTAGGTTGTGATCGAGGACGTCGCTAGTTGTACTGCACAAGTGGTCCGTAGAACGCTTAACTTTTTTTTTTTTTTTTTGCCATCGTGACGATGAAAATTGGCGTACTTTCGGCTAAGCCTTAACTGGCGAAAATTTCATCGGCGGCTATGTTTCGGCGGTTTAAACATGGAGCACAATATGCACAGTATACACATGGTAAGTGAATCGTCGCCAGAGGAGTGAAAATGTTGCTTGCTTCTTGCACGTCGGGGAGAAAAAACGACGGCACGTCCCCTGCTGGATCCTCCGCACAGATGGCAAGATGGCGATGTTTGGATCTGCTTTCTACAACAGTGACGAACCCTTGGCTTGACCGACTTTTCCACGCAAGGGGTGCAAGGGGGACACAAATGTTTTCCGAACTCTTATTCACTAGAGAGTTGCTCGGCAAAAAAGTGCTCAGAATACCAACCTTCAGTTTTTTTTTTTTGTAGTCTTTTTCCCCCTCATTGTATAAGTTTCGACACAACGCAGCAAGTTTCTGAGCAGTCAGTAACTTGATCCTACTCCAGTCTTTGTTCATTGCCGCCACAATCAAAGAGGAAATTGATGCCAGTTAATACCGGCGAGACAACATAAAATTATCTGCCTTTAATGTTACAATCATCAGGGGCCGAATTCACGAAGCTTTTCGTTCTTAACTGTTCTTACCCACTGACTCGCCGCCTCCGCGAATAATGTTTCCAGCATCATGGTTGGCTGCTATCTTCTCATATGAGCAATTCTAGCGTGAGAACACTTTTGTGAATATGGGCTCAGAATGTTATGCAAAGGTGTTTTTATGACTGGTCGATGCTGCTATATTGAAAGCTGGGTGTGTTATTTTGTGATCGCTCACTCGCTATGCATTATCTGCGCGGGCTATTGTTGGATCGTATAATCGACAGCAGAGCGCTTCGTGACTCTGTCAACCGCAACATTTTATTGCTTCATGAAAATGGATCGTTTTTCATAGGTTCTAAACGTGAAATCTGAACCGTCATCAACATACGTATGCCAATACAGATTGGCAATTGTTTCGTTAAACATTCGCGTTATTTTACGTAGTCATGCGCAGTGCTCACGAGCTAGAAAACTTGCAGGCTTCTGCTTGCAGTGTGAAGATGTCGCAAGCAATGAGCAAAGGGTCAGAATTAAAACACTATAGTTTGTGCTCAAGACATAGCGATATTTAGGCGTCAGGGGCGCTGCGTTTCAGGAAATATCCTCGAATTTAGAGATTCAACAGACCTACTACTCTTGCGACGTGCACTTCTTGAAAGCGTGTGAGAGCACCTTGTGATGCTCCGGATGTCTGGTGCAGGAAGATGTTCTGATGGCAGATAAGGCCCCGAAAAAGGCACACTTTGCTGAAGTGATGCTTTTGACAGAGGCTTGAGGAAACGCATTTGTGCTTGATTGCGGAACGTGGTTGGACAATGGTCTAGAGCGCAGCTTTTAGACACCCGTTCCTGCGTTGAGCGTCGGCGTCCCTCGGCGTAACCGAGCGAACAAGCACAGCGAAGGATGAAAGAGCGAACGCGGCGCGCAGTGGGGGAAGAAAGACGGCGATAGTGAAGAGAGCGCGAGGAGGAAATCGGTGGAGGAGGGTATGGCGAAAGCGTGAGAAGAAATGCGTAGTGCCGCGCAAGACGTGTTCTGCGGCCTCGATCGCCACGAGATGGCACCAGAGTAGCGCGTGTCGTCTGTTCACCGATGACGCCATCGATTGTCCGCGCCAGCCAATATATCGCGAAATGAAAACACGTATAGAGCTGCCCTCAAAATTTGCATTATAAAGTATCGTAATCGTCGGTGAAGTTTTTTTGTAAAATTTTCATGCGCTCTTTCTTTCTTTGTCTGCGTTTATGTTTTCGTTGCTTTGTAGTGGTGATCATGTCATCCTTTCATTTTTGTCCTTTTGCAATCGCCTCCGATGACAGATTAACCAGCGTACAGACTGATTAATTGTCGTGTACATTTTAATATTAAAGCAAATACAGTGCCACCAGCAGGGAGCATTCCTCCGTGCAATCACCGCAGGTGCACACGTACTATCGACCAAAAAAGTTTACGGACCACGAGATCTCAGAAAACGCTAAATATCCGAGCAGCCTTTAAAAGTAGCCATTCAAACCGTATATCACAATGTTGTTCGCATATACTAGTAGAGGCTGGAAATGGGAATACCAGGCTGCGTTTCGAGGCTGCGGAGATATTCAGCTTTTTGTCAGATCCCTTGCTCCGTAAATATTTTTGGTCGATAGTACATAGCGCGTACGAATACAAACGTTACAAGCCTTATAAACTGCAACGCTTGAATTAATAACAAACTATTCCGAATAGCCACCTCTTGATTTCATAAACACAGCAAAAGAGCAACGTTATAAAAGGGCAATACGAAGCAGCTACAATATACTTCGTTAAAGGGGTTGATACACCAAATTTTGAGGCTATAAAAAGCCTGCTATAGGCTTCCTATGTATGCAAGGACACTCAACATGAAGTGTTGGACACAGCAAACGTTCAAAATGTATTTTAATTCGCTTCCAAAGAGTGCCTAAATGCTCGTTCTCGCGATCGAGATCCATCGCTAGCGTGATTGACACCGACGTCACTGTATTGGAAGCGTAACGAAAGGTTTGGTGACGTCATACCACATTAGAGTGATGTACATTGAGCGGTGACCCACAGCACCGGGAAAGCCTAGAGGGCCTCGAATCTAGAGTGCAGTGAGCCGCATCGGACGCAGACGTAGAGTCGGAATCGGAGCTGTCTCAGCTAGCCATGACAACTGTCGGTGGGATTTTGTTTGCTTGCGCTGGTACAGAACGTGTGTGCGAGAGCAGACGATGCAGCAGTGCGTGCGTCACAGCTTTGTGGGCCCACGTGACCAAGCTTCCTAGACAGTGACGTCAATGTCCAACTCTGCGCCCACAAACCGAAACCGAAAATCGTTCACATAAATAATGCGATATTAAATTATTTACTGTTAATATATGAATCTTAGAGTGTGTATCATGCTTCCTGGAGCAACAAGAAGCGTTTGAAACAAATAACGCGCAAGCCACAAATTTGATGTCTTAACCCCTTTAAACAGAACTTGACATATATGACGAAACATTTTGGTGGTCGTTAATTAGGGATGAAGTCTGACCAACAGGCTGATATAACGATTCCAGAGCTGAATTCACAGGGCCTAACTAAACTTTAGCTACAACACAAAACGATGTACAGGGCTTGGAACTGGGCGATCCCGGCAGCGTCGTAGGCGGAAGAGGAAACCAGGAATCTGCGGTGCTCGACACTGCCTGCAAGCTGACGACATAGCATAAGAAGCGCCGTTCAACTCCCTTCTTGCTGCCCATCAGTCGCACTTCTGGTCTTATTCCGTTAAGTGGGAACTGTGCGTTTTCGAAGCGACAATGAAAAAGAAAAGAAAGAAAAGGCGAACAAGTGGCTCGTAAAAGAGTCAGATACACCTGAACGTAGCCTGGAAGTGACTGCGCGTTGAGCAGCGAAAAGCTGCGTTTAAAGTAAATGCATGAGTGAGCTGGCAGAACAGCCGTTGCATTTCCTGTTGTTATTTTGTTTATTTAAAACACCATTTTCCATTTTTAACCGAAAAAGAAAGAAAGATGTCATTTGCACGGCTTGGTCTGGCTTCCAGCCAAGCCTCGTTCCGGTGTGTGTCGCGCGCGCTGTCGCCGTTATCCGGTCGCCGGCAGCGAAAGTGTGGCCCGAGGCGACCAGCGGCCAGCAAGCAAGCAGGGGAAGCAGCGTCGGAAGAAAGCGGGGCGGCAACCCACTTCCTCTGCCACGGAGTCAAGGACGGGCAGGCCTGAAACCAGGCGCAGCCGAGGGGAGAGCAGCCAGCCAGCCCGATGACACATTTCTCGGCCGGGCCTCGCTTTGTTCCGCTTACCGGCGGCGTCTGTCTCACCGTCCGCGTTTTGTCGGCGCCGAGGCGCAGAAACAAAAACTCGGACGCTCGTGCTGGCACGCCGCCGAGGAGGCCGGCCATTTGCCCGGCCCGAAACGTCGTCCCCCCCCCCCCCCCCCCCTCCCCGCGCGCGCGCGCGATCCACCGCATCAGCATCAGCAGTGGCGCGCGCGCCTCTCGGGATGCGCGCCCGGGACGCTCGAAGGACGCGCGGCGCTTGCTTGCCTAACGAGCCACGCAGCGAGAAGTCGCCTCGACGGACAGCGGCGTCAAAGCACTCGCGGCGTGATGCGTGCATTCTGCGGGACTGTGTTGTGCCTTCGCCGGCTGATGACCGGCCACGCGCGCGCGCAGTTCATGGGCTGCCCGCGGGAGCTGCGGCCAGCGACAAACACATGCATTCTCCTATGCAGAGCGAACCGCGGCGGACGTGGTTCTTTCTTTCGCGCAGGAGGGGGGTCTTTGCGCAACGTGTACTTGGAAGGGTTAATGGCCGCTACTTCGGACTCCGTGCTCTAAAGGTTGATATAATGACAACGGGACGTAGCAAAAAGAGGACACAGATACAATATATCGAAATATAAACCATTCGTGGCGTTATTCCTCCTTTGACGTCTATGTTCGTGTGACGAGCTTGATTAGAGTAATGAAAAGTCAGGGTGTGCAAAGTAGCCAAGCAGTCTGAGGGGAGATCTCAAGCCAATGCTAGAGTTATGACGGGAGGATTTGGTCGTCGCCGAGTGCAAACACATTTGTCGAAACGTCAGCAGTGAACTGACGCTTCTCTCTCGTTGTCCAATGGTTCTTAACCAGGCGCGATTAAAGTCACGTTGCCAGCGTGCTCATGTTCGATTTTGTAGAGGAAGGGTTCCAGATTGAGCTTGTTACTACATTACGAGATTACTTGGGAACAGCGCGAGATGAGTGTGCCGGCAACTTCGATAAGGCGACGGGAAGGTTTGTGCCTGAAAGTCTTTTTTATTCGTCTGAGAAGATGGAACTTGGCAACATGCGATCGTTTCCTGCAGCTATCGCTATCTGAGCTGCCGATTGATCACTAATTCCTTTAAGAAACTCAGTCGTGGTTTCAACCTTCCTAAAATAGCAGTGCCGTGAGGCAGTCAGTGCCTTTTCGACAGATGTAAAGGATTTGTACTGCTCCACGTTTGTACTTCTTGAGGACGACGGGCTTGCGTTAACGTCTTTGACTAATAGTGCAATACCACACGCGTCAGCGAATTCAACGCTAATTTCCTTCCCTCCTCTCTCTCCCTGTGATCTTTGCTTTCCCATTCCCCCGGTGTAGGGTAGCCAACCGGACGTTATTCTGATTAACGTCCCTGCCTTCTGTCTTTCTCTTTCCCTCCACCCTCCCTGCCAGTTCCCGTGATGTGTGTGACGTGGTCGAAAAGGCACTCGACGCGTTCAGAGGCATCCGCTTCCAGAATTTCTGCCGCACAAGTGTGAGCGGGTTCATGGACTTGTGGGAATTCTATTTTCACTCCACCTTCATCATGTACCAGTGCCACCTACATCTACAAAAGAAGAAAATCTGCATTGGAGCTGGCCTCGCACCAATACTGAGCGACCTGGGGGGGGGGGGGGGGGGGGGTATTCTGTAAGTGTCCACTTAGTGGGCATGCCAATTTTGACTGCTGTTGTATTTCTGATTGGCTGGGCTGTGATACGCGTCAGAAGGAGACAGGCGACCCCAGCCAATCGGCACTTCAGCAGTGGACGAAATGGCCATGTCCACTAGGTGGACACTTACAGAATACCCCCCCCCCCCCCCCCCCCCTTGTTGCTGGTTCAGTTTCACAGGGAGCTACGTAAAGCACTAGACCCCAACGTAATCAAGGTATTCCGCTTCGCAGACGACTTTCTCGTTGTCTATAGAGGGCGTCGACAGGCGAGGCTGCGAAAGAGGCTGGGTGAATTTTCGCGTCTTCACCACGGTGCGGAGTTCGTGTTAACCAAATAACTGGCAGTTGACGGCGAGCTGCGTTTTCTGGACCTCAAGCTCTTCTTTGGTGAGCGTCATGTGTGATGGAGCTGCGCCCCACGCTCCAAGAAAGGGCTTTTGCCTTTCTCATCAGCCCACTCTAGGACTGTGAAGCGTGCTGCTGCCACAGGAGCACTGAAGAGCGCCCTCAACAGGTCGTGTCACCACAAAGTGGAAAGGAGCTTTGAGAACGAACTTCTACGTTCACTGTCAGCAGGTTACCCGGGCTAACGTTTGGTGGACGTCGCTGACAAACTTTTAACGGAGCTGCGTGTGGATGATGCTTCAGGACTGATAACTTCAAGCAAGCTGAAGGCCACTGCCGTCGTATCATATGCACACAGGGTCAGCCGTTGCCTCAAGAAAATAGCTGGAAGAGCTGGAGTTCGTGTAATTTTTTCGGCGCCGAGCAAGCTGCGGGCGTTGTGCAGAATGGTCAACCGGACCGAGCCGAGACGCGAAGTGTGCCGCAAGAAGTATCTGCAGAAGTTCGGCAACTTTACGGTTGGTGTTGTGTACTAAATCGCGCTGTTTTGAGGCGAGAACTACGTAGAAAATACGGGACGGTGCCTCAACGGACGCCTTAGAAAACATGCATGGTCTCTCTTTGCAGGACGTGGGAGCAACCTAACCGTTTTCATGCAGCCTCGCGCCGTTGTACTCCGGTTTTTGACAATTGCCAAATCCTTAGGCGGCACAAGGACCAAAAAAACGCGCGAAATCGTCGAAGCCTACGTGATTCACTTAGTCTAATTGATAAAGAGTTAAAGTATGAAGACAGTTTGGTTATCTGACCAGGTAACATTGCTCTTAAGGGCCGATTTGCGCTCAAACCGCACGCCGCACCGCCTTCCTGCCGCACGCGTGCGGTCGTGCGAAAAATTGCACATGTCGCACGCTTGTGCACAAATGTCGGTTTACACTGGGTTCGCAAATGCAGTATAAACCGAAATTTGTGCACCGGTGTGCGACATGTGCAGTTTTTCGCAGTACCACACGCGTGTGGCAGGCGGGCGGGCGGTGCGGCGGGCGGCTCGAGCGTAAATCCGCCTGTATGCTGTTGCTGTTATGCTGACTTTTTTCGCGTTGCACCATACTGAGATTTTAACAGAATGCACATCTTCACCCAGTATATATGTTATTTCATATTAAAAACTTGTTAGTCTCTGCCCTGTGTTGTATATTCTTGTCCAGTCGTCTCACGCTATTCCCAAGTAGTACTTTTGTAGAGGTACCTTGCGATGCAATTCCAATCGCGCCCGCATCCGCAAGGGGAAATGTAGGATGCATCGTATGTGCCACAAGAACTTTTTTAAAAAGTGAAACTTCCTTTGGCTCTCTGTCTTTTCTATGCCAAAGAATACAACTGTTATTTCTTCTACCTACTTGGGGCACCGGACGCGGGCCAGTGATGGTTCTTGCTGGCAGACACTATCAGCGTGTTCATGCAGCAGTAAACAACCTCGGAAACACGGAACAGGCAGATTGAGTATCATGTTCTCGCAACGCACAGCAGTCAGTATATATATATATATATATATATATATATCAAGAAGTTTGCCCGTACTGACCAACACTAGCCAGACATACCTTCGTGCTCTACAGGCTATTCAAGCTCGGGCTCTAAGGGTTTGTCTTGGTTTGCCGAAATGAACATCAACAGTGGCGACTATTGCAATCGCCCGAAACCAACCCATACAAACGCACATTGTGGTGGAAGTGTTGAGAATGCACATTAGGCACTTTTCCCGGGCCCGTTCCCACCATCTGACAACACTACCGTCAGAAAGGCCCCAGGCATCATTTTGCACTATGATTTCGGATTATTACACCCGCCTTCCATCAGGCTTCTCCCCCGCAACTAAGCCATCGATTCCTCCATGGTGTTTGGATCGACCTCACCGTACCAAGAATCAGAAAGAAATCTGAGCTGTCATCACCTGCTCTTAAACAACTCATTCTGCTCCTTTTGCACGAAAGGTACGCCGACCACGTACCTATTTATACTGACGGATCGGCAACTCTCCAGTGTTCCTCTGGAGCCGTGGTATTCCCAGCGAAAGCCACCACCATCAGTTTCAAGATGTGTCACCCAACGACATCGACGGCTGCGGAACTTGCAGCTCTTCGCGCTGCACTTCGTCTCGTCAGCCAAGAACAACCTCGAAGATGTTCAATATTCAGTGACTCGAAGGCAGCACTGCAGTCTTTGCTATCAGCCCTGCGACGTGGACCACACGAACAACTGGTATTCGAGATAGAGAACTAATCCATACCTTGACTGAGAAAGTACAGACACCACGTGACATTTCGGTGGCTTCCAAGTCACTGCGGCGTCATAGGGAACGAACACGCCGATAATGCTGCTCGGTCGGCCCTTCAAGGCGACGAAGAGGAACCAATACCGTTATCAAGGACAGATGCCGCTCGAAAACTTGGAATGCTCACCCGTGATATCACGTTCTCCCTGTGGAACGCAGGAAGTTTTGAAAGCAACCGGCTGCACAACTTCGACTCCTCTCTACGCCTTTGCATCCCAGCTGGACTCTGCCGTCGAAAAGCTACCCTACTTTTTCGAATATGGCTAGGAGTGGCCTTTACTAAGTCTTTTGCATTCTGAATCGGATTGGCCGACGACGCCTCGTGTGATGACTGTAGTAGCGAGGAGACTCTTCAGCACCTTCTCTGTGACTGTCATCGCTACAATTTACAGAGACGATCGCTCGTACACGCGATAGCGCGTTTTGACCAAAGACCTCTAACAAAGGAACTTATTTTAGAATGCCGACATAACAAGCCATCGCAGCGGAGGGCGACGAGGGCACTGTTGCAGTTTTTAAGGGCAACAGACTTGGACAAATGGCTGTAGCCTGAACAGATGTTTATAGTGCTGCAAGTGCAACTGTGCTGTGCCACCTGTAACCGATTGTGCATCTGTGCTCCTTCCTGTCACTTGAGCCCCTCCCCTCTCTCCCCAGCGTAGGGTAGCAAACCGGATCTTCCCATCTGGTTAACCTCCCTGCCTTTCCCCTTTCTCTCTCTCTCTCTCTCTCTCTCTCTCTCTATATATATATATATATATATATATATATATATATATATATATCCTCTTGAGTCGCACATTGTTGTCGACTGTCATAAATGTATGAAATTTACAGAATTTTACACCAAGGTGCTACAGACTCCATTAAAAGCAAGTCAAGGTGGTAGAATGATTCTTTCTGCATTTTATCAGGAGTCACCATAATTACAGAGTGATGAAGTATCTAATTATTGTGCACTCAGTAATGATAAGTTTCTTCATAAGAAAGAATTGAATCACTAGCGCGAATTACTTGCACAAGTTAATTATTGGTTGCAAGTATTACTAGAAAGAAAAACAAAATATTTCGCAATTGCTACAGAAACGTCCCACGTCACACTTCCCGTCAAATTACACTGTAGTGCCTTCTCCAAAGCGATCTTCGGTAGCGATAGATTTCCCTGAGAAGTAAAATGAAGGTACTTGAGGTAAGCAGAACGTTCAATTTACCCTAAGCTTAATTTTTTTGGTTTATTCCTTGCCACAACGGCGCAGAAATGGGAAAAATAAGTCGCGTCCACAAATGTGTACACCGTGACTGAAGGGGATATATATATAATCCCGACCATATAAAGCAAACAGACAATGAAGCCAGGGAAAGCATCGGGGAAGTTAGCTGTGGTTTAAATGTAAATGTAGAAAGTAATAAAGGAAAGGGAATTGAAAGTGGACTAAAAGATAACTTGTCGCTGCTGGGAGCCGAACCCACAACATCCGCATTATGCGTGCGTCGCACTATATATATATATATATATATATATATATATATATATATATACAATGAAAAAGTAGCAGTGGCACTGTTTCTTTGGCCTTTGTCGTTTTGGTCTAAAAACATGATGGCACTAGAATTAGTCTAAGTATTAAACCAAAATTATTTTAAAGAGTGTGATATGTCTCATTTTGCCCCGACTCCCAGGGCAAATTGAGACAGGTAGAGGGGGCAGAATGGGACAACCGCGAAAAGTAACACAATTCGTTAATTGCAAATGAGGCACTTGTAGTAGTGGGCCACCAATCACACCTTCATGTGCCTACTCGCTGCAACTACTGCATTCATTCCGCACAAAGCCACTTGCTACACAACGTTTTGCAAGCCAAGCACTGTGAGTTCCCTTTGGTGCGAGTCGTCTGGCTGCCAGAACACTTTTTCTTGACATGCTTGCACGCTGAATGGATACTTTAGCCTTCGTTTTCTTTAAGCTTTCCTGTATATGACTACCACGTTTTTGGGTGGGCGAAACTACAGACCTTCTGGCAGCATTTGCGAAAAAGTTGGCCTTGTGGCCCTATAGACTAGGTGAGAATTGAGCTCAGCTCTTCATTCTCTCCTTCACCTTTTAATATTCTTGGCACAGGAGAAATTTCATGGTAGGATTTATCTCTTTCAGTACGCTCGTCTTTGTTGAATGTGTTTTCGCGAATGCATCTGCAGAGTATTTTCTGGCACAGTGAAAGCTTTCAGCACAGCTCGAATAAGGTCGTTGCCTTGATGAACGGCTTCAAGTGCTCTTTGCATGTCATTTTCGGCCAAAGCCGCAGTGAATCTCTTTCTCTTGTACGTCCGGACAATCCTAGACAAGAGCAGGGAAACTTTTTAGAGCAGTAACAAACAATTCTGTCCTTAACAATTATTTTAAGCCTGCTCGGCACGTTTCGCCCCTGTCTTAGTATCAAATAATTTTACCACAGTAAAGGTTCAGACGTAATGCTCTTAAGTTTGATATAAGTGTAACTAGATAAGTGAGAAAGTAAGATAACAACGTATGATTATGAAAAGTAGTACAGGGACTGCGGTATACTCGCCCGAAAAAAAAATATGCAGATCCAGTGCACATATTGAATCTATGAGAAGCGAAGCTTTCGTGAAGCGGTTAGTCAAATGTTGTAAATTTGCCCATTTCATTCGGACATCTATGACGTAATGGAGACTGCCACGCGCGTATGGGCTCTTGTGCTCCCATGTTACGCAATGTGACCCACGCGGAGATAATTTTAATAAGTTAGTTTGGGTGGGTACGGTATAAGCACAGGTGCGATTGTTGCCTAATTCTGAGCGCATCAGGCTGCCATGCTCAAGGACCAAGGCTCAATTCCACCATCGGGCACGTAATTCACTTTTTAAGCACGAGCTATTAGGCGAAACAGCAGCAGCACCCAGCAGCCACAGTCAGGGAAAAGGCCGGGATGGTGTTCGCAAAGAAAGCTTCTGTTTAAAAGTAGTGAAATAATTTCTTCCTATTCTTGGCGGAACGATAACTGACGAGCACTCATTCCGCATTTTTTCCCCTTCAGTGTACACCTGTCAATCACGACAAAGTAGACAAATAGTGTCATCTGCCGCCGAACTATCATGCCGCCCAGATAGCGAAGTTCAAAGATAGTAGGGGTGTGGGAATAGTAGCTTTAAAGACCGAATCGAGTACGAATGTAATAGTGCCAGAAGTGAATCGTATCGAATATTGGATATTTTTAGAGTAGTTTTCGAATGGTGTACAGTCTGCTCACCATTAATATTAAACAATTTTCATATCTTGGTATTCACAGCAGTAGAAAGTTCCTGTCATCACACTGCACATTATAAAGCACGCTTTACTAAAAGCACAAGTGGAGCATTAAGGACAACTAACCAGCTTGTTGGCAAACTCGAGGCTTTGCGGAGTATACGCGGTCATTCATTATCATATAAAGTTTAGAAAGAGAAAGTGCTTTTCTTTTGTTTGAATGGTCTTGACGGACGGTGGCACTATTGTGTAAAGTATGTTGCAATGAAACGTATTGAAATTTAATCGATAAGAGGATACAGGTGCCACATTTATAAATAGTATCAAACAATACCCACTGCCAAATGGCGTGTCTAACTTTTTACTGTGAGTGATCGTATTTAGCCGAAAAAGTCTGGTGGCCTCATTTGAGCGACGCATTGGATTTTTGCTTCAATTTCATGTTTGGTCATGGAGAGTCGACTACGTAAAGTATTCGAAAACTATTCGAAAAATATTCGGATTTTCAAATAGTGCCCATTTCATTCAAGGACCGAATCGAATAGGACAGTATTCGATTCATTATTCGAAACTGTAGCTGCGATATGCGAGGCCATGGTCCCAAGGTCTTGTTAAAGGTGAACGGTTTTCTATCCGACTGATTAAGAGCTGTGCAGAGGTCATGTCTTTTGTTTTCAAAAGATGGGCAGTAGCACAGTAGGTGTTATATAGTCTCATCGACACCGCAGACATTACACTCGGCGTTATCAGCCATTCCAATCAAACACGTATATACATTGGTGAATGCAACGCCCAAGCGTAAGCGTCACAGACCGTGACAAGAAGTATTCAAAATTCGTTGGTGCTGATGAACACAGGATGGACCTCAGTTCTAGAGTGCTCAAACCTTTCAGATACATTATACCGGAAAACCCTGACGAGCAGTTTCGCATGTTGTCCTCATATATGTGTCCATGCCATCAAACATAGTCGGGTGGCCCAAACCGGCACGCGGGCTGCATGCACGACCTACCCGGCTCTCATCTGTGTCAGACTTTGGACAGATTGCGTCTAATGGGCGGGCTACCTCCAAAGCCGCACTTCTGATGGAATGTTCGCATTTCTGTGTCCTTTCGAGTTGCAGATTACACGCGTCCCTTACTTTTGTTGATACGTATAGCTTCTGGATGGGAAGAATAACCAAAACTTTAAAAACAATTTTTTGCTATTACGGGAATATGCACAGCAGCAAACGACAACCGCATGCTTTCGGAAATATGTACTGTTTCCCTTTCTGTACGCTAACTGTTTTTGGTGCCATGAAGGCCTTCAGGGACTTTCAAGCTGTTTGCTACTGCTTTTCGCTTGAAGGACCCTCCAAAGATTATTGGAAATAAGGTCACGCTCTTCTCAAACGATATTGCATGTGGAGCAACACGGAGAACAGACATTGAAACAAGGGGCAGTGATCACTTTCCTAACCTAATACAGCATCCTAGACTACGATTTGCGACTTATCGGCGCTCTGCAAAAATAACAAATTGGCAGGCATTTCGATATGACATTACAAGCCAAGCTGATGCTGTCAGTGATACTGACAGTCTATTGTCACTTATAGAAGAAAAATTAAACCTTTGTTCAAAATTTGTTAAGATTCCTGATGGTTACACTGGTGTAGACTCTGAATACGAGAGGCTCAGAGCTATACGCCGCAGAGCTGAGAGAAAATATCGACGCACAGGCCTTCTTGAAGATTACCGAGAATGCCAAAAGATGTATGAACGTATGGGTCGGCAGCTGGAGCGACTAGGTACAAAGCGCTGGCAGGAATTCTGCACTTCACTCACTCCCTTGACACCTGAATCAAAATTATGGAATGTTCTGCGCTCTTGAAGTGGACCAGTAACGCATCAACAGCCATTCACAGCTCTAGCTTTAGTCCAGAAAGTACCGGAAACAACTGTTGTAAACGAGTTTTGTCAGCTTATTACACGCCCAAGTGCAGCAGTAAACACATCTGAATACAGTAATTCTGTCGAAGAAGTCAAAGCATCGATCAATTTTTCTATCAGAAGCGATCATCATGACCTAGATTAACTGTTTTCACTAGAATAATTTAAGAATGCACTTGTATCGTGCCGCCAGAGGACAGCAGCTGGACCTGACGGGGTCACATATGCTGCCCTGAAAAACCTGGGTCCTGTAGCCACAAATACTTTATTAAAATTACCGAATGTTGTGTGGATATCGCAATGTCTTCCTCCTTCTTGGAAAATTACACGAGTGGTTCTGATACTAGAACTGGGTAAAACTGCCTTATCGTTAGATTCTTTCCACCCTGTCAGCCTGACAAGTTGCGTTTGTAAACTTATGGAAAAGATGATTGATGCTAGCTAGGCTTCAGTGGTGGACAGAATGCACCAACGCACTGCCCGAAAATATGGCGGGCTTCCGCAGGCGCCGGTGTACGAAAGATGCGATTTTAGATCTTGTTACATACGTAGATCATGAGAGGAACTCTGGAAGAATCACCATTGCAGTGTTTCTACATATAAAGCGTGCATTTGATACAGCCAGCCACACTCACGTACTGCATGGGTCAATTCAGTTGGGCATAGTTGGCCGAACACTGAGATGGATTGCGGAATTCTTAAGTGACAGGAAAATATTTATTGAAACTGCTGATGGCAAAATCACACAGCATAAAGTGAATCAAGGCGTTCCACAAGGTAGTGTACTCAGTCCATTTTTATTTAACTGTGTTATGGCTGAATTACCCCATATCTTACCTGCTACCTTGAATTATTCACTATATGCAGACGACTTGTGCATATGGGCATATGACACGAGTACTCAAGCCGTTCAGCAAAAGTTACAAGCTGGCCTAACAGTGAATAATGATTTTATGAAAAGTAGAGGTATGATTATTTCACTTGAGAAAACTGCTGTACTTCCTTTTACAAGGAAATGCCTCAAGAGATTCCAGCTCGTGCTAGACTCTCAGCGTTTGCAACTTGTGCGACAACACAAGTTCTTAGGTATTATTATAGACAGACGGCTATCATGGTCTCGCCAAATAAAAGCATTAGAGGATAAAGTCAACTCCCTAATTAACATTCTTCGTCGATTTGCTGGAGTGAGATGGGGTAGTTCAACCTCTTCTTTATTACGCATTCACTCGGCGATCATTAGACAAAGAATAGCATACTCTGCCCCTGTACTGCATGGAATATCCCGTAATCTAGAGGAAACAATTGAAAGATTAATGGCCCGAAGCCTTCGCATATGTCTTGGCGTTCCCCGTGCATCTGCCAGTGCTTTGGTAATTGCTGAGTCCCGCCAACCAACTTTTCATGCACTAAGATTTCGTTTTCGTTTGGAAACACAACACGCTAACCATCCACTATGCCAAGACCTTCAAGGTAGAACCGCTGCACGCATACATGATGAAATACGGCGGTGCAAAAACCTACTACCTGCTTATGAATACTGGTCTGCATGCGCAACTCATCTCCAATGGCGACTTGCAATTCCAGAAACAGTCACTTAAATTCCTGGAGTAGGTCGTAAATGTGATATGTCCGTAGTTGCGATAAAGCAATTAACTTTATCGCATCTTTACACTAACTACGTATCTCGCATTCACATATATACCGATGGATCATGCTGGAAACAAAGCTCTACATCAGCGTTTTATATACCTGCATACCAAGAGAAAAGAGCTTATAAGCTTTGCCAATTTACAACGTCCACAACGGCAGAACTTTACCAATACTTTCTGCTTTGCGTTACATATGTCAGCATTCAGGACCTCTTCGCTGGGTAGTTCAGAGTGATTCGCAAGCCTCATTGCTGAGCTTAAATGAAATCAGCTTAAGAAAAACAAACAGCACATTGGCATACGAAATACGGAAGACATACGCCATAGCGAAAGATCTACAACACGACATGACTTTCCAGTGGATTCCAAATCACTGTGAAATTATAAGAAATGTAACGGCTGATCACATGGCACGTGCAGCTCATAAAAAAATGAATTATCACTAGTTCCTCTAGCAACGAGTGATGCACGTTGTTTATTGAACAAGCTATGCGGTAAATTGTCCGAGGAAACTTGGTTCATACATGATGCGCAGAACTCTCAATTATATAGTATTGATCCTGGAATTCTGTTTAAAATTAACCGATTGGTTGAAAAAACAGTACATAGGCTTCGGCTAGGCACTGCGCGCCTATACTAAATGCTTCCTGTATAGGATAAGAAAAACTAATAGTGCAACATGCTCATGTGAAGAGGCTGAAGAAGACATAGAACACCTTCTTCTACACTGTAAAAAACATGATGCTCCCCGTAAGAAGCTTTCAGAAAAACTACATGACTTGGATAGACGAGCACTATCCATAGGAAAAATTTTGGGTACATGGCCGACAGAAAAACTACAAAACATCGCTGCGCGCGCCCTATAGTACAATTTTTGGAGGAATCAAAAATATCACAAGAATACTAAGTCAAACATTAGTTATTGCTGGCATTGTTATTATTAACAGGCACTCTTGATAACATGTTTATTGTATATTCGTGTTCATGTAGCATTTGTGTCTGCGCACAATACTGTTGTATTTAGAGCGTGGCATTCAAGAGGCTCCTAATTCGCAAGTGCCCAACATCTTCTTTGTGAACTTGGTTTTGTGAACATTTATGCTTTGTGAACTCATGTGTTGTGTATGAACACTTCAGTTTTGTGAGTATTTATGTTATGTGAACTCTTCTGTTGCGCGAACATTTCTTTATATTGCAGTTAAGACTCAGTACGTGGATGTTCGTACATGTGGTTATTAGTCCAGTTTTGTGATTTTTGACAACATTCCGAGGACAACTATCATGCAAGAGAAGAGGAGTAGCCGGCGCCACATATAGGCACCAACCTTTCCATAAATACATTTAATAAAAAAAAGGTTACGATTATAATATCTGATTCTGAATTGTTCTGTGACTTATATTTAGAAGTTACCACAGAATTTATAAAGGCTACCGTGACAAGAGCCCCGTGAGGCACGAGTTTGGAAGAAGGAGATGCTACAAAATATATGTTCTTATAATGGTGCTATTAGCAGCGTGTAATGCTCATACACACGCACGATAAATGCTGTGTATGTTTTGACCGTAAGTCCTCTAACGATCTTGTAACCATTTTAGAATTCGCTATCGTTATTACTATATGTTTAACGGGATGATCATAGAGCAACATATATTCGTTACTTTAGCTGGCCTCGCTCACCAAGCAAGAAGCACAAACTGTCTTGAAGGGCGCCTGCACAAAAAAGCAAGGCCTACATTGTTACGTTTTCTGCAAGTCCTTCCAGCCTGTTTAGAAACGAGTGTTTACCATTTAACCGCTAGGCTTGCGTTCAATGAACGAATATGAGTTCGAGCCTGTTTCTAAACCAGGTTAAAAATGTAGCCTAACGTATACATTCAGTAAATGGATTTTACATTTTCGAATGAACGTAGTAAGTATCCAATTCAGTCAATTATATCCGACCTTTTATTTTGACATTTTTTTCCATGTAGAGATGGGCAAAACTAAGAAGCAAACCTTCAAGCCACAGCCTGCTGACACTATAGTTGTAGTAGTTTGCATAGCTACTTGACATTTACTATTGGCGCCTTGACATTTACTGTTGACTTTAACCGAAGTTTCGCAAGTGCCTGTCACCGAGCTTTTCCTGCTCTTATACACAGCCGGTGATAATTGTATCCGTAACTCGGCTTGGCTGCGCTCGCGTTGGATTGGGCTATTGCCACTTTCGCCTTTGCTGTTTTCCCCCATTTTTTTTACTTACTAATATCCTCACATCGATGTGCATTCTGGCCGCTGACAATAGCGCGCGCTTCCTTAGTCTCTTGACCTAGCAGTGCAGGATTAAGAAGTCCTTGCGCGCGGGTCTAATGGCAGTCCACTTCACCTTTCCGTATGCGCTGGCACTATACGTGAAGAGTAAAAGCACTTCTTCAAGACTGCTTGCTATGTCGAGCTTTCGACATAGCTCTAAAAGCAGGGGTGTTCGAATACTGAAATTTCTGAATAGAATCTAAAAAACGACCTTTGAATGTCGAATCAAATGCCATATATTTTCTCATGTTTTAGGTGCTTGTAAAGAATAAACTTCTTTTAGTATAATAAAACAAGAGAACAACACGTGACCACATTCACGCAGAGTTCTGTGATCGTTGAAGGAGTTAAGTGTAATACTACAGCGTGTAATACTAGATGCGACCGGCGCGAGACTGGCCAAGAAGTGTGTGTGTGTGTGTGTGTGTGTGTGTGTGTGTGTGTGTGTGTGTGTGTGTGTGTGTGTGTGTGTGTGTGTGTGTGTGTGTGTGTGTGTGTGTGTGTGTGTGTGTGTGTGTGTGTGTGTGTGTGTGTGTGTGTGTGTGTGTGTGTGTGTGTGTGTGTGTGTGTGTGTGTGTGTGTGTGTCCACTATCACGATTCTCTGGTACTTGCTCTTACGAAAAATTGTAGTGTAAGACCTCTTTTTTTTCTCTTCTTTTGTGAATACGGCCCTCGTTTCCCTCTTTATACAGCATCTGCGGCTCTACTGCAGCAAAATCATGATAAGTGTTGTTAGTCCTTATGTGCAGGGAGTGCATACACGGATTTCGCCGAAAGTTCATCACATGGCCATGTGAACCGTCCTCTCCACGACCTCTCACAAACCGTGTGCACCAAAGAAATCCACTTTGGTGAAAAGGGGAACCACAGGGAAGCGTAATGTTTCCGTTGAGCTTGGATAACTGTAGTTTTTATCAGCATTTGTCTCCACACAAACGTCACTCGCACTAGAGCAGGCGCTTCTCAATACAGAAGTGTCGTTTACCTAAATCCTTACTTATTGCTCCTCGCCACTCGGGATTCACCGTCACCACATCGTGATGATATGAATCCCGAGTAACACCACTTCCGAATTATGCCTCCCTAAACTTGCGGATAAATACCCATTGGCGTTCCAGTTAATATTCTTTTCCGTAAAGCCGCCCTCGTGCAGTGCGCGGGAAGAAGCTAAATGGCAAATTTATAGGTTTTTGTAACAGAGTTTGAGGATGAAATATTCACTTACGTTGAAAAGTAACTGCAACAATTTCGTGAACAGATTCGCGAGATAGCCCAGAACTTCCGTGGAGTTCACTATCAGCTGAAGACAGAAAAAAAAAAAAAAGAAAAAGAGAGAGTTTTCGTTGTCCTTAACTACATGTCTGGTTGGGCTTGTGTATAAGAAGTGCTCTACTATGGCTTCCATCCAGACCTTTCCTCATTTTTTTTTCTGTTGTTACTTTGAGGGATTCTGTTGCTTCACTGTGGCATGTTTCATTATTTGATGAAGTGGGCAAGTCTCAACCTAAAAAAATAATGATAATGCTCTACGAAAGCACCACCATCGCCTGTACAATTCACCGCTTAATGCACAGCTGCCATAAACACGCAAATTTAAGTCGAGATGACGCTCCGCTGATAAATGTAGTCCGCGTCGTTCTTTCTACACAGATTGCTCCGGGTGATCCCGCGCCGGTGTTGCAGGCCTTCCGTATACAAGCACGGCAGCCCCGGCGAGTCGCTGCCGTGGTTTGCGCCGTGCGTGCTTTAGTAGAACCGGCGCAACGCGCTGTGTCGCGACTGCAGGAGCGCTCTGGGAGCCACGCGCACGGGTGAGCCGACCTTTGGTGGTGCGACACCGTGGACGCAATTAGCGCTCGCCCGCCCGGCTGTGTGCGCGGAGAGAGACAGCGTGATTCACAGCGGTGGGAGGGGGGGGGGGGGGTGCCTGCACTCCGCGTGCCTGCTGGCGCACAATGAGCCCACCTGAACAATATATCGCCTCTCGGGCACTTTACGCGCTGAAGAGACGCGAGAAAGTGGCGCAACCTGCTACGGCCCGGGCCGCCAGCGCGCGTCGTCCGTTCTTGCGGCGCGCGCATTGACGGCGGCCCCTCGCTCGCTCCGTGGCTGCAGCGGTAGACGCGTGGTGTGCTTTAAACGGGCCCGACAAAAGCGCGGCGCGCCTTTCTCCTTCGGGCCGTAAATACTTCCAGCTGTGTCCGCATCGGTAGAGAAATCTCAGCCCGAAGGTTCGAACCCCGTTCGAAGGAGGCTTGGAGAACCAGTCCTGCGGGCGCCGCTCCTCGTTGTGCTCGGGCGCCTTTCGAAATCGACGCTTTGCGCGCACCTCGGATATAGCTTGAAGGGGTGCTCACGCTGGGCCCGCAACACCAGCTGCAGAGCCCCACGGAGTCGGCGCGTGGCCTGCAGGTGCTCGCGATTCGGTTCACGTAGACACCTCTGCGATATCGTTCCTTATGTATGCGCTTGAGACATTGGTGCTGGCTAGCACTTTGCGTTTACATCAAATACTTTATTTTTATTCACCTGGTGTGCCATACGGCATATCATTGCTAAATAAATACATGCAGTCATTCGTGAAGACTGCCCATCTGACTTCAGAATATACGATCAAGATATGCGGCCCAGTTTAGCTAACTGTGCCGCAGTCGCTCATACATTTGACGTTGTGTAATTTGCCTCGCTTTGTTCTTTACTTTGTATCGTATGCACATTGTGTGGTTACTATGTTTACGAAAAGTGCAAAATATTGCTGCTAGTACTTTTTGTTGTTGTGTAACAGGAAATTATTGTATAACAGTAATGACTACTGTATTTAAATCACTGCGGGACATGAATTCACTTTGTAAAATGAATGCTGCGGCTGTTACGCCCAGAGCGACCAGGATCCCGTCAGGAGGTTAATCACCTCCGTTTGTTCTGATCGGCGGGCAATCCCATGCATTATACAAAAAATGAATAAATGATAAAAAGATGAATACATGAAACGAAATGTCTTCAGATTTTTCTTGCGAAATGCCAGCAGTTAGAGACGCATTGACTGATTTGGGGTCCATGGTGTTGGACGTGCGCACCTGCTTCCGCAACGAGGTATAAGAGCGGGGGCTACCTCATGCGGCAGGCTGGAACAAGCCTCATCACAGTACCCGCATCAAAATGACGACGTTACTGTCGCGAATTATGCCACGGAACCTAAGAAGTGCACTCGAACCAACCAGGCATTCTTATGTTCAAACTGCTGAAAGGACTTAAACGTCTCCCATTCCGCTTTACGGACAACAAAATAAAATATGAAGGGCCACGACTTCCCAGCATTGTAGCGTATACATACGTGAAAGATGTACTCCAAATGGGTTGAAGACAATGCATTCGGGTAATATGGTCTTTTTTCGGCAGCGCATTGCTATAGCGACGGCGGATGCCAGTAAATGTGTGATGGTATAGCTGACTATTTTAATAATTACCTAAGATTTTATACTTAACATTTACTATGTTTGCTTTAGGGCACATGTGGAAGTTGTCGAATCATTTCCGGTCAGTGATCAGGGGACGCACACATACGTAATATTGCCGCGTATTCAGCTGGCGAGTTTTTTGTCCTCTAGCGCCTTGCGACGGATATATTTTGCGAGATGGTCGATGTTGAGTACAATTTTTGTGAGCATTAGTTTAGCATTCACCGTCTCGCTAATTCTCCGCGTCGTACGGAGGACAGAAAACTCGGTGCTAGCTTGATATTTGACCAGCTGTACAATGTTCTACATTTTGCTACTTTTTAACGGTGACCGCTGTCGCCTGATTATCACTGTTATCAGGTTATCGTTTGGTGCCTGACGCGCTTGCCGCAATTTCGTGTACGCTGTCGCCCATTCGGCAGCGAGAGAGGCATGTCTAATCAGATTGCATGCGCGACGAACATAATGTCGTACAATCTGATTAGACAACGAATGTAAATAGCGGCTTCACTTGTCCGCTATTTATTCATGCACAACCTGTCTGCTAACGCTCATCCTGTTTCTTCTATTCTTGTCGTCGTCGCGTTTTGTTGCCCAAGAAACGTGAACTTCACCCGCGAGTGATTTCAATTTCAATGTTGCTTTCCTTTCCGGGCTCAAGTTCGCTCAACAAAGAGGTTTGTTTATTCACTCGGGATTCACCGTCACCACATCGTGATGGTATGAATCCCGAGTGTGTTAACACCACTTCCGAATTATGCCTCCCAAAACTTGCGGATAAAATACCCATTGGTGTTCCAGTTAGTATTCTTTTCCGTAAAGCCTCCCTCGTGCTGTGTGCGGGAAGAAGCTAAATGGGAAATTTATATATTTTTGTAACAGAGTTTGAGGATGAAATATTCACGCGGCCGTGCCTTTAAAAATTTCAGCTCTTCTCATCTGAAGCATGCGGGATGTATGACGTATATTATTTAGCGCCAATCGTAATATTAACAGAAAATATTTTGATCGTGATTTAGGACTTGTGGACCACTGTGTGGTCCATTCATGCGAGCCGACGAAATTGTCGTCGGTTTCCTCTCGTGTTGCTGTTTACGCGGACTCCTCTTAGGGTGTTTGCAGCAGCAGCATTTTTGAATAATCGAGAGCGTAACAGTTCAGCACCATTGCTTATACTTGCGTATAGTGTAAACCATCACACGAAAACTTTAAGAAATCATTTTGTCTTCTCATACACAAGAATATTCAGGAACTATGGCGAATGAGTTTGTTGTAGGCATAATAATTTGAGTACAAAAGGCAATTAACTAATTACCTTCAAATGTTCTTTAAATTGTACCTAAATATAAGTTCGGGTGCGTTTATGCATTCCTACACTTATCGGAATGCGGCCGCCAGGGCCGTAATTCGATTTCGCTACTTATAGGCCCAGAAATAGAATGACATATATGTATACACTAAGCCACCGCTACGGGTTTTCTAGCACTGAGCAGGATAATATTAAGAGCTTGTAAGCTTTAATGCCGTTTCTCGCGAAGAATTCGTATCGTATGCATCATGCTGAGGTGCAAAATTACCAACATGCATGGATTGGATTTTCCGTTTGCTGGCTAGGTTGTTACATTCAAAAGTAAGGCGAAATAAATTGTCTTACGCAACAAACGTGTGTACGCTTTATCGCGCTCCCTTGTGTGTTCTCTACTATACCACCTGCAGGGAAGCTTTTGCATTCCCAGTGTCTCTTGTCCACGCTGTTTCCTACGCTGCCAAACAGCACCTGCTGCTTTGAATGAGAATGAAATATTTATAACAAGTAAAGAATTAAGAACGATTGTCTGCCGCTTTGCACGCAGACTATTATGTGCCTTTTACTTTCGCATGTCATATACATATATTCGCCATTGTTTTTTTTTTCTTTTTTTTTTCTTCTACTATCCTCTGTGAAACACTCGATACATATAGCAACCACTTCGCACTGTTATTTTTTGTAATCCACCGGCTGCGGCCTAGCACGTTAGCACTAAGGATTTCTGCACACACCGCTCTCTGCATTTTCCATGGTTTCATGTTCACGTCCGGCCGTATCCACGACTCTGTATTACGTTATGCGTAATACAGAGTCGTAAGGTTCTCGGAGGTGCTCTTGCGGCAGCAGGCTTCTACAAGTCGTGAAAAGCCTTGCTGGTGACACGGTATTTGCCATGCCAAGGTGTCCTTTTAAAAAGTAAAAAAAAAAAAAATGTCTTTCGATCGCTGTGCCACCGATCATGCGCAGTACAACTCAGACCATGGTCCGGTGCTCGTTTCGATGGATTTTTCTGTGCTCCAGCGGTCGTCGCGGCTCCATCGCGTAAGCGCCTTGCAGCAGGTAGTGGTTGTCCGCAACACAAGTTTCCTCAGTTCGTACCCCCCCCCCCCCCCCCCTTCTGACCGAATGGCTGCCGTCATCCCTTTTCTTCGGGACCAGATGTGCGGTCACGCTCTCACGTAGGTCCCAAACGCAAGCCCTTGTTCTGGCCATTCAGCGCGCCGCGGGTCACCTGAAAGACCTCCTTTCGGGGCCCCTTTGCGCGGGTATACTCGTGGAACACGGAGGAGGAGGCTGGCGTTCGGACATGGGAACCGAGCTCTGGCTCAGAAACTCGTCTTTCGCACCGGGACCACGGTGTGGGCCCTCTCTCCGGACCTCACAGCCGGGCATCCGCGGGGCGCTTTTCGCTCCGAGTCCCCGTTTTTCCAGGCCTTTCTTCTTCCCTCGCTCCCTAGTTGTTTTTACGCAGCCGCGGGATACCGGCCCGTAGCCGCTGCTGCCCCTTCAATCAATTCGCCTCCCCATTGAGGCCCGCGGCGAACGGCTCCATTATACGCTCCCTCACTCTGTTGCTTGCGCGCACTAGACGCCCTCCGCTACTTCTTCGCTCGACCTCTCGATCAAAGAGAGAGAGGGAGAGAGAAAAAAGTGATAGAAAGAAAGGAAAAAATATATATTCACAGCGTGCGCACGCGTAAAAGCAAATGTGATTCATTCAGAATTATAGAAAGGGGGGGGGGGGGGGGGGAGTTGTACGGGAGGTAGTGCCAAATATGCTACGTGCATGTCCCCCACGCGATTTCTTTGACCCCTTCCTCTCCCCCGCCCCCTTGCATCCAGGCTTCCTTCTTTAGCCACGCAGTTAAAACGTCCTCCCCTCTCCTCTTACATCGCACAATTCATAACGTGACTGAGGAACCCTTCTAGCCACCGCTGCATCGGCGCACGGAAAATGTCGCCCTCCTTAAGAAAAAAAAAGAAAAAAAAAAAAAGAGAGGGAGATTATATACAGGAGGCAGGAAAGTTGCGGGGAGGGGGCGAGAGGCTAAACAGCGCTTACGGTGAGCCTACCGTGTTTGCTGAGAGCATTCGCACGATCGCATAAGACTCGGGAAGAAAAAGAAAGGAGAGCAGTCCCTTTCATTCCGCGCCGGCGAGGAAAGGGTTGCACGCTCGCTTGGTGTGCTCGACGTCGCATCGGCTGGCTGGGACGCGCGCCTTTTGAAGTGTGCCTTCCCGGCCGCGCCAGCGGCGAGCTCGGCCCGGTCGGCCGCTGCTGTCCACTTAGGCCAAGAAGGGGACAGGGGTGGCCCTAGCGAAATGTTTCCCCTCTGCTTCCCTCACCCCAACTCCTTGTGCGAGGAACAGCCGCGCCGTAGAAAAAGGAACAGTTAGGTAAGCAGCGCGAACAATGGCCTCGCTTAGCGGGGAGAAAAAGAGCCGCGGAGAAGTTTAAAACGCGCTTTTCTCACAGCTCCTATAGGTGGGGGTGTTTGATAAGCGCACACACGAGCAGTGTCCGGATCTTCTAAACACCACGAACAATGAGGGCAAATTTTGTCTCTTAAATCACAAGAAGCCCGGGAAAAAAGGAAACAAAAAAGAAGGGGGTGATATGCGAAGCTAAAACTCTCGCCGTACGCTCATGTGTCGCCGTACACGGTGGAAAACGCCGGCAAAATGCTAGCGAGCTTGCGGGCTATAGCGAGTGGCTCGAAACATGCCTGTCAGGATGTTAAATCCTCCACATGGGCGATTCTGCCGAGAACGCTCTTAGCGTGGACTAAAACACCTGCTGTGGGCGACGCAACAGGTGGCACGGCGTGTACAAGTTTGAATGCTTGGCTATCGTTGTCTGTCTACGCTGTGCACAGCAGGCAGGGAAGGGAAGAGAACGTGCTGGTATTGTGTTTGTGGGCTCCGCTGCGATGCTTTGCCACGGAAAATGCACAAGACAATTCTCGGTCCTGAGTCGGCAGCCCAATTCGAACTATATCGTGATTCAAAGTCGCTGTTCATGCCAACATGAGCAGTGCGAAAGTCTGAAAAGCGAACTGCACTAAATGTACAGTTCTTACTTTCTGTCGAATTTTATTGCAGCAGCTAGAAACCAAGTGGCAGACCTGATATTGCGCTTCCGCAAAGCACCGCAAAAAAAAAAAAAGTAAAATAAGGGAAATTGGTCGCACGTTACGCCACTGCCCTGCTTTTGCCACCGCGAAAGACAATTCGGAGCGACAATTATACAAGTTAAACTGATAAACTTTTTAAGTGAAAGATTCGTACGATTGATCCTCATGCTCGACAATACAGAAATTCGTCGTCCGAATATTTCACAGCCGCTTAAAACTTACAAAAATGTTACGTTGCTAGTTTCTTCAGAGCAGTGAACTCCGGCTAATTTTATCAACCAAACCGCAATTCCAAGAGCGCAGCTCCAAGCCCTTTGAAGATTCGCACGAGTGATGTGATCATGAAGCAAGGGGGATCCCGGCGTCAGTTCCGAACACAATTTGTGAAACTCTCTGTATGTGCGTTGGTAATTATGACCGAGCATTCAAGAGATTTACACACGTGACTGAACGCAATGCAATTCATTCTTATTTGAGTGCGAGCGGTAGTGACGTGTTCTCGTTGACTGTCACTTCTATCTTCACGCTTCCTTTCTTCTTCAGCCATTTGTAAGACATCGCGTGGCATTTCTTTCATTGAGAGGGGACCTTGTTTAGGAGACGCCAGTTACACCCTACACTCCCTATATTCATCTATGCTTGCTTTTCCTGTTTTTTTAAATAGTTAAGCCGATCTATCAAATCATTCTTTGCGCTAGGCATTTAGGCCGATCCAAATAATTTTCGTTAGCTTGCTGTGAAATAGATCTTGGTCGCTGGATGTCATAAGATGTCAAGTTGTCAGTGTCGGACCGGCATAATACCTTCCTAAAAGTGGTGCGGCTTGCCTTTGACAGAATGGAAAATAACATAATGACAGTTTGTTGCGCTTGCGCTCCTGTTTGTCGCGTTGTTCAAACGTCACGTGACGTGGACGACGTGGATAATAGGAGCTTTGGCACCGACTTGGTCTTCAGCCAATGTCAGTTCAAACACTTGGGGGAGTCTTCTAAGAACAATTCTGGCGACACTTGCGTCGAGAGCATAACACAAAGCAAGATTACTTCTCTTGTCGCTTGTAAACAATTGGACAGCAAGACATTAGTACAACTTTGCGCGGCCAAGGTAGTTATTTTCAGTTTTCTGACATTGCGCAGACGTGGGAAGAAAAAAAAAAATAAAAGAAAGTCTTTCCGTTTTGCCCAGAGCCATAGACATTCCTAAGTCTCTTCACTATTGATATGTGAGCGTGTTGTTCTTGCGGTGTAATCCTCACGAACAAGAGCAACTATCTTATATTTTGCGTCCTCTATAGTGGGATCACAAAATTCATGCCATCGTACAATGTATACCTATGACCTACAATGTGAACGCTAGCTTTATCGAACGTAATACAACCGACAAGCCCAAGTATCTCTTCAAGAACATTAGTTTGTCCGTGGCCAAGGTTTTAAAGCTGTACGTCCAGTGACGTAGTTAGTTAGTTTTTTTTTCTTTTTTTTTTTTTTGAGGGAGGGGGGGGGGGGGGGCGTGCTGTTACACGTGGTTTTATGCCAGGTTTCCTTGTACACACACACACACACACACACACACACACACACACACACACACACACACACACACACACACACACACACATATATATATATATATATATATATATATATATATATATATATATATATTAGAGAGAGAGAGAGAGAGAGAAACAGAATAGAGGAAAGGCAGCGAGGTTAACCAGACACACGTCCGGTTTGCTCGCCTGCGCTGGTGGAAGGGGATATAGGGACGAAGAGAGAGAGAGAGAACACAGTTTCGTGCACATTCCAAGTTACGCACCGAGTCTAGAAACGGTCGCCAAGACCGTCGGCTTAAGGTACTGCAATAACGCTTTCGTGGCTTTCTGTGCCGTCGACGCGTACGGCCACGGTCTAAGCATCATTTCCGAAAATTGTCTAGAGTCCAGCTGGTTCGGTGCTCTCCGGAGAGGTTCACGCGCGACGTCGTACCGGAGACAGAGACGTAAGATGAGTTCAATCGTTTGTGTAGTTCCACAAGAGTCGTACTTGGGTGTATCCCCCGTTCCAATGCAGAAAGGGATAGGCCTTTGTAAATGCCACCCCGAGTCAGAGGCGCCACAACAATGTCGCCTCAAAGCAGGAAACTTTTGATGGCACTTGTAGCTTTAGGGATGGATCAAGTGTATGGAGATGACACTTCGGAAGGTTGGGAGAAGACCAATATTTGTGAGTCACTGCTTTAGCCATGCCATATAATTTAGCCAGCCATATAATTCCATGTCTTTTAGTGATAGCTTGATGGTGGTCCTCTCTTGTCTGACATACCAGCTGCTCATGAGTCCTGTGATATACGGCAAAGTGTAGACTCTGAAGTGCGGCCTTAGAGTCGCGAAAAGTGACCCATTTCCTATTGGTGTCTCTTGCAGGAGGTATTTTACAGCAGCACAAAGGGCAGCAAGCTCTGCCGCCGTGATGTTGTCAGGTGTGACAGTTTGAAGTTGATTGTAGTTTTCGTAGCCGGAATGATAACGGGGGCACCTGAAGAGCTGGTAGGAGATACCGAACCATCGGTATCGACGTGTATTCGGCCCCCGTACGTCCCATTAATTAATAATAGTGTCATCTGTTTCAGTGCTATTTTTGGGTGATTGGCCTTCTTTACACCCGGAATACAATGGCGCCCCTGAGGCTGTTGGAGACATTGTATACAAGAGAAATATGTATGGCTCCCGCGTATGGCCCGTGAGACGCTGAATAAAAAAAAATTATAATTGAGACTCCAATGTTCTACGGGGTTGTGTACTCATGTGCGCATCTCTTTATTTTATTTATTTATTAAATACTGACGCCCGAGCTGGAGAGGCAAGAAATATAGAACATAACACAATGAAGCGTGAACAATAATAGTTCAATAGCTCTTAAAGTTGGAGAACTGCGCAATCTTGCGTTTCAGGTACTCAGGTGACATCCTTTGCTAAAACCTTTCTTTGTAAAGTCCCTTTATGTTGCCCTCGAAATGTAATCTCTGACCAGCTAGCCAAGTTCATGACCCTGTGCAGTCATACTGTACACGTTACACCTGTCTGCTTAAGCGGCTTCAACGGTGCGAGCCAAACCAGGTAAGTGTGATACGTGAGCCGGAAGAGAGAGAAAAATAAAGAAAGTTTCCACCGAGCCACTGAACTCGGGTATGCGCAACACTGCGAAGTTTCACAACTTCAAGCAACCCGCCTTTATTATTAAATACACTTTGGCTTGACGTGTTAAATTTGCCGATGCGATGAACGTGGGCTTCTCCAATTGATTCCTGTGACTCGTGGTTATTTCGTTTCCTTTTCATTCCTCCTTTCCCTATCCACAAATGCCGACTGATGTTTAGGTGTCAGCCTGCACAAAGCAGTTGAGGAGCGATCGGCAAGCCTCCCTTAACAACCGACCGACGCCCAACTAACCAACCAACCAACCAACCAATCCTCCAGCCAGCTAGCCAGCCGGCGACCGACCGACCAGCCGACCGGCCAACTAGCACGCCAGTCAATTCACCAGCTGACAGACTGACCATCTGACCGACCGACCAGCGGCTCAAGCGCACCGAGACTCGGCCGGCCGGAGGTGTACTTATTTTCTAGTGACTCGACATTGCTTAAGAACCATTCGTTCTTGTGTAAGTTGATTCGCATCGAACGTGATCATGGCACGGATTTTATAGCTATTCTTTCAAGCGATGTTTTCGACCAACTGGTACTCACTTATTAAATAACTGTGAATCACAGAGTGGACACAATGGGTTGGTGTTAAATACATGCAGAAAGGGCAACTAACAAACGGCAGCGTTTCCAAGGCGCGTCGTCTGGAGGCCGGAAGAAGAGCGCCAGCGAAGGTCGACTTTCGCTCGCCGCATCCAGAGAAAGGGGCGCCTTGATCTGCCGGTTCCGTGAGCGGCCGTGTTTCCTTCCGCGGATGTTGGGTGTCCTCGTGTGTACACCGTCCTGCCACCGCCACAGAAGCCCACGTACGCGAGTGCTGCACCGCTGAGAGGATTTGCACCGGCCGGACAACCTTGCGGCTCACCGAAAACCGGTTCTCGCCCGCTCTGTTTTCTTTGCAGCACGGAAGTGCAATGCCGTCTACGCGTGCCTGAAACCCAAAACGCGCACTCCAACGAGGGGCCAGAGTGACGTCAGCGGCGTGACGTCGTTACGGGGTGACGTCACGCGCATGCTACGCGAACGTGAGCTGCTGGGCGTCCGGCAGTCCTGTTTACTGTGCGGTGAGGATCAACTGGTGCGCGCGTTCCGTTCCCAAGAATTATAACTGCTGGCCGCTATGTTGGCGCGCGTTGGTCAGACACAGTTCGGCAAAGTGCCGCGCGCTTCGCCTGGGCCGTGCACTCGCAAGCTTCAGATTTTTCTGATTTCCGTGTTTTTTTTTTTAGACGGCGATACGGAAACGCATGGTGCGCGAACGTAGCCGCGACAGGGATAATTGCGATGCTTTGTCCCGGCCACGCGATACAATCACGGAGCACCGAGACATTGTCGTCGTCGTATTTCCGGCTGGTTATACGAGTAATTCGTGATCTTGTACCTGTAATTAGCACTTAGAATATGTGTGTATCATATGTATTGTGTGAATATACTTATTCAGAGGTATACTTTTTTTAAGCAACAGTACGCCTAGACTTAAGAATTATTTGCCAGATAGAACATGAGCGTTTCTACCCTTGACAATGCATATCACGTTTGCTTTTCACGGAGGGATCAAATATAAGGATTTTTAAATTATCTGCTGAAAACTGCCGAGAGCCTAATCAAAATTCATAATCATCCATCGACCGTGATTTCATAGTTGAGATCTGCTTTGGTTTCAGCTGCCACACCAATTCACACAGATTTTCCTAATGGTACAATGAATATGTGAGGGTCTGTCTAAGTTATGCCTCTTTAAGTTATGATGTTCTGTTTAAGTCATACCATGTTAGTTCTCCATCCTGTCATCTTGACCCCGTGCAGGTGGACTGACTCTGCAGCGCTTGCTCAGCCCCACCTACTAGTTTGGCTGTCAAATATTAACACGAAGCGCGCGGCCCGCTTTTGTCAGTTTCATGCAAACTAAAGTGCAAAAGCACATCTGAGCGAGTAATCTAGTGATGCCACTATAGGCGACACCTGTTCGTCACTAGCCAGTCAAAAACACCACACTGCGAGCGACGGCTACGCGACACGCTTGGTGTTAAAGCATAACACAAAGTGTAAGTTTACGTTTCCTTTAACTGCGGACTCGCACTTTCCGTTCCAATTCCCCCATGAGTCAGCTAGCTACTGCCAACAGTTAGGCAGTTAACGCCTTTCTACCATAGCTCAAGTAGAGCGGTATCTGGTTTAAAGCGACCGTACCGTATATATCTCGCCTTTCAAAACCCACAAGAAGTTTGGTCATCCTGATTCATGGAATAGGAAACTTTTTTTTTGAATTTTCAGTCGTGCATTCAATCCACGAAGACAGGAACAGCACTTTGGCTTTCGAGTCTTGGTTCGGCTGGCGCAAGCTGCAGCGCCGATGAGCACGCAAGAGGCTCCAAGCTGTGCCCATCATATATAGGAGACGCGCTCCACCGCAACACACGATGGGGGAACAAATACGCACAGGAAGCGCGTACTCAGTATACTCAGATCTCCACACTAATCTCTCGAGTAGCTTCCAGGTGGTGACCCACGCTTTTTGAATTTCCAGAAAGGAGTGATTGAAGGGCCTCGGCACTGCGCGCACGGCGCGAGACGGCCGATCCGTCGTTCGTCACGTTGTTGTGTCTCGCGCAAAATCACTGAAATGGGATTCAACGTGAGCAGGATCAATCGCCGCTCTCGCTCTATAGTCCCTCTGTACCTTTACGTATAAAGACTTTTTTTCTTGTTTTTTTATCTTCTCTTGTTTACTTATCTTTTCTGCCCTTATCCCATCCCCCTGTGTAGAGTAGCCAACTGGACACTTAATCTGGGTAACCTCTCTGCGCCTTTCACCTCTTGTTTTCCCTCCCTCCTCCACCAACAAAATCAGCGTTGTCCCTTTGCCGGGAAAATGTAGTTAATTGGGTACCTATATACTCCAAGAGCCTGTTGGAACAGAGAATGCGGAGTTCTAAGCATGCACGTGAGTGGTTGTCGTCAGCGCTATTGAATGACCAGTCATGTAAAGGATGACGTCACGCTCAACAGCTTTCCAACATTCCGGGTGCGCGCAGCAACAAGTAGCACATGAACAGTGCATTCGAAACACCGTATAGTTTTAGAGCGTGTGGTAATCATAACCTTACCGAAAAGTGGAGCACAAG
Organism: Dermacentor silvarum; assembly: GCF_013339745.2. Taxonomy (NCBI): domain Eukaryota; kingdom Metazoa; phylum Arthropoda; class Arachnida; order Ixodida; family Ixodidae; genus Dermacentor; species Dermacentor silvarum. The sequence goes on along the minus strand of NC_051154.1, from coordinate 93,145,291 downwards.
GGCACATTCGAGGCGAGAACTGAGTTGTATAGCATTTATTAACCGCTTCCTTAAAGTTTCGCTGCACAATGTAATTTCCAACATGTGCGTTGGATCTGCAATTTAAAAAAAAAAATTATCGCAGCGAGTTTTGCCTGAAGAATTTCTCGCGACTTACTATGCAAGCATTAACTCAAGCGGTAGTTTCACTGAAGGGCACCTTAGTAGCGATGCGTACAAGTGTAATCTCACGCAATCTATGTGTTTACCACCCCAAAGGTCACAGCTATAGTCCCATCCTAGCTTTATGTTTATGCACTATACCGCTCACAAGCTATGCTGAAATGGAAACACCAAGTGAACTGTCTGAGACGCCTACGCAGGGATGCGACGAGAACAAAGGCGATGGGTGACGCTTGTCGAGGGAAGAATGGTGATGAGAGGTGTATGCACAGATAACTACGACACATATCTTGCTACATTTAAGAATTATTTGCTACTTGTGTCACAGTGGCACATACGCAATCTGGAGGATCGGCCAAGAACGGGCACCCACCCAGTGGCGCATACCAATTTGCTAAATAAATAAAAAATCAAGTTATAATGCGCTATTCCTCCAGTAACAGGTAAATGAACTTTAAATATACGTATGAGCCGACATTATGTGATGAGGATTTATGTGGGATTTTTACAGCGAAGCTGTTAAAGGCTAGGTTCCCCAGTTCGTGTCCGCGTGTAGAAAAAAAAAACTATCATCAGCATTGGCTTTGACTCCATGTGCTTGGCGGTTTCCCGCCAGTTGTGCCTTAGCACAGGTGTCAGAACGGATGATGGATGGCCATTGTTATACCTCTCGCCACCGCCGATGCCTCTTTCACAAGTGTCGCGATACTCGGCGGCGGTACGTCCCACCAATCGTTGTGCCCCTTTGTCTCGTGACGTAGAGATCGCGCTAGCGCTGTTATCAGCAGTTGCCCTTTGGACTCGCTATGGGACGGACGCTCGTTTAACCACATCTTCCAGAATCCTGACGTCAGGATCCTGACGATGCCGTGCAGTGTACCGCGGCTATGAACGCTGTGGCTCATACGCTAGTCTGTGACGATGGGGCCGACTTGGCGCAGCAAACGCACTACTTGGCCATCGCACCGGGCGAAAACAAGACGCCGGTGTCCTTGCTCTTTGACCAACATGCCGAAGACGCTCAATATAGTCAATAGTGATAATGTATAAATTCACTATAGCAGACCCACCATAGTCACAGCTTCGCTGGCTTCCATCTTCATAGTAGTGGAATGGCTCTGATTTTTTTTTTTTTTGTGTGTTACGCACAACAGAGATGCGCTTACTGGCACTGCAAAGTAGGGCCAGTAAGCATACATGGCTTATATAAGCTCGTTCACAAGCACTTTCATTCGGCCCACTTATAACCTTCGTATCCGAGTATATATCCACAAATATATCCGCCGAGATACCACCTCGGGAATAATGGACCCACGTGTGGCCTACACTCTTCTAAAATAACTCACTCATGCTGCAGGGTTAAAACATGTGGTATACGAGCGGGTTCCAAGTCACTCCAGGACCAAAGGAAATGAAATGGCGTATGCGTTGGCAAACCAAGTCACTCCAGGATCAAAGGAAATGAAATGGCGGATGCGTTGGCAAAAGCGCTTCATGACGGTTAGGAAACCCACCTTATACCACTAGCTGTCCCAGTCCGGCAGACGGCGCATTTTACGAGGCCTCTAGAGAGAACTGTCTGTGTCGAACTGGTTGATAGAGAGCACAAAGGAATCAATCTTACATGCACTTGACCCACATCCTGAGTACCATCTAGATCCTCAGCTTTCACGACGCCATTGGCGGCCTTTTACGTCTTCTGCGCCACGGAACTGCTTACACAAAGCACATTTTCATTTCCAATTGAGCGTGTTTTATCTCCAACATGTTCAGGCGGCCACGACGACGAGAACGTGTACCACCTACTTCTTGACACTCCCGAGCACACTACACACACAGAGACAGCGCCCCGCGAACAAGAACTCCGTTTACTTGACTCACGCCGGCCTGCTTGCACGGCCACTGGCTATATCGAAAGTAGTGCACCACATGTCAACTAAAGCACTTCAACGCTTCTTTGAAGACGCTGGCATATGTGAGCAATATTGACTCCACCCTGCAGCGTGCGTCATTGTGAGTGTCTGAATGGCCCGTCTAAAAGAAGTGAAACTTTTCGAGAAAGACTTTCATCCTTAGTTTGGATACACCTTATTCTGTTTTATTTAAGTATTGTTTAACGGAAATATTCATGCATTTGTATCCTATTTAATTTAACGGCTGCCAGCAAACGGCGACAACTCCTTTATTAATGTTCATCTCTATAAAAAAGAAGAAAAAACGAGACAGAGAGAGCAGACATGATTGGCCAAGGAGCCGATCAACATGTGAATGGACGTCTGGTGAGCGCAATATTATCTAGCTATACCCTTAAGTTCGTAACGTCCTGTCAAATAAACACAGAATTCACATGCAGGAAACGCTTCACAGTAAAAACAGCGCATTATTTTTGTAGTCGCAAAAAGAAAAAAAACATTCTAACTAACTAACTAACTAACTAACTAACTAACTAACTAACTAACTAACTAACTAACTAACTAACTAACTAACTAACTAACTAACTAACTAAACAAATAAATAAATTTATACACGTAAAACAAGGCCAAATATTATTTCATTTTTCTAGTCATATAACGCCAAAAAAGAAGAAAAAACAAAACAAGAAAACACTTGCATCATTGAAAACATTGGAACCGAACAACACATAAACATATTTAGGACACGTTTACTGTGCGCAGTATTATCTGTCCACAATATAAAGGCTGCAACACCCAGTAAACAAACACATATTGCCGTATCAGCGAATGCGTTCTGTTATTCCCTACGAAGGCGAGCTCAGTCAGAGACATTCTATTTTCGTGACATTCTGCGTTCTTGATTTCGTTTAGCGGTCTGAACCCTGACGCGTGCATAGCTGACGCCGTTTGAAATGTCGAGTTCACGCGAGTTCTCGGTACACCTTTCAATGGAGGGGAAGGGGGAGGGCATTCGCACATGTGGGAACGCGTGCCGCCTCCCGCAGGAAAGGAAAGTGCACGCTGTTGTGTTCCGATCGTTGCGCTCAAACATCGCGTAGTTTCTGCGCGTTTTCTCGTTCCGAATTGTTAACGCGGTCCTCTTCATCACTTTGGCACGCCTGTCACGACTGCGCAATATCTAAAGAGGGAGCTCTAGCACGTGGTAATTTCTCTATTGGAATAGGTGTGCGAGTAACTACTTTTGTTAGGCAGGTGCTGGAGCAATTTGAAGGACACATGTTTCACTTAAGATGAAAAGGTGTGTCATAACAACTGTTCGGGGTAGATGTTTTATTTGTGACGTCAAATGCTTCACGAAAAATGTTTCAAATGCTGGAAATTCTGTAAAAAGTAAGCGCCAAGTTTACAATTGTCAGATAACTCCACAAGAAAGGAAGAGCCTCATAGAAAAAGAGAAAGAATACTTGATTGGATAATCTAAAGCGAACTTATCTAACGTATTAATGTACAGGTTGTGTGGAATCGTTGCCTGATTGCTTACGGTATCCTTGGAAATGTCGTTTTCGTCATTTATTGGTACAGTCATGCATAACAAATAGATTTTGTCCGCTGCAGGTGGTCCTAATGAAAGCCGTTTACAAAATTTTGTCTCCATTTTTTTCCCTCTTCGTAGTTGTACGTGTACCTATAAACGTAGTACTTCTGTTCCTCGGAGAGTCTATTTTCGGAATTTGTTATGTATATATTTTTTACAATTACAGTGTCTAACTCACACATGTGCTCACTACAGTTCAACCGCACAGATTAACGTTTTCATTAAAATGCAACAAATCTCGCACAAATCGGTTCAGGGGTTGATTAAGCCTTGAATTAATCATCTGTTTTCTCAGTATAAGCTGCCGAAAAATGGTGGTGACTTACAGCGACTTCATAAAGGCCAAATGCAACAACATTTCACTTTGAGCAAACTGGTAATGAATGAGTCGTACATACGACTAAAGAAACACAGCTGCAGAGCTGGCAATTGTCTACTTTTCTTATTAGTAGTCCTTAAGTAGTACCTGAACAGACGACGCGTGAACCTGGTAGTTCGCGGATATTATGTAAGCCCCAGCAAGTTACCTCCGAGATTTTTTCAGCGCGCCGCGGGCAGCCGTGCATGGGCGGCGCCTAATCTCTGAGCACGGCCGCTAGATGAAACGCACGAGGCGTCATTCTGGAAATTAATTCCAAGTGAATACGCCTTGCAAAATCGCCGGCTACAATAAGTAACTTGCAATACCTACCGTAAAGTAATTAATTCGAAAGATAATTAGTAGATATTTGTTATTTAGTTTAATATGTGTTTCGATTTCTCGTGCAAGCAATGTCCGTCTCTCTGAAAAATACATCTCAAGGACGAGAATTACGCTATTTGCCACAGCCGAAACTTAAAAATTCCATAAAGCTTAAAAATGATCACGCCGTATACTGTACATACATGTTGCCAACATTTCCACTCCATAATAAATAAAGAAATAAATAAAATTGGGATATTGAAATCATATCACAGGCGCATAGTCAACTTTGTCCAACGCAAGCCCAAGAGTGGCGGCCGCTGCAGGCGATAAAAGATACCGCACCATCTTTGTATGTCCAAATTAAAAAAAATCCGTAAAACTTAAAAATGATCACCCTGCATATTACGTCGCTTGCTTCTCCACAACGTTAAATTGTTTAATGAATGAAGGATGATGACAGGTGCAGTGAAACGCGCGCGTGCTTGCGTTCCTGCGGGCGGGCGGGCGGGCGGGCGCACGCGGCTGCTTTGCAATGCCGTCGATGCTTTGTTGACCCCGCCATTGTTTGCGGAGTGGAGCTGTTTTATGTACTCGGGTAGGGGAAAATAAATCTTTGTGGGGGTCATGAAATACCGCATATGGGAGATACGCGGAACTCGTTCCATCTACTCTTGTACAAAGTGAATCGCCGGGGTGATGGACAGGATACGAAAGCGAAAGCGGAACCAATAGGGCCTGGCCATACCACGCCGCAGGCGTAATTCCTAATCTACCCCTGTGACGCATGGTGTTTTGTAACATCTCAATAGCGCGTCAACTGAACTCTGCAAAAAGTCACCAGGAAGACAACATATCTTCTAAAAAAAAAAAAAAATATCACCAGCCCTTCCCCTTCGAGAAAGTGGGGGTAAGCTTGGGAAGCTTGTCATGTGTGTACCTGACGTACTACGTTTCCTTCACTTTCGTACTACTTGTCTCCCTTTCGTGCAACTTTTCCTTCCGTTGCGTTGTACGATTCTCTGATCGTCACTGTTAATTGTCGCTTGCGTTCGATGTCTCGAGCTGGCTCGGCGGCGTGGTTAGCAGCATTCGCCCGCCATTGCCGCTTGCAATTCTTCGAAATTAAATTGTTTCGAAATAAATGTATTGTAATGTCATTTATTGTCATGTGGCTTAGAATAGCATTAACCAATGCCTACTCCTTCCTTATCGGAATAACTACAAGTCCCAAACGTAAGGTGTGTGGGTGCAAACAGACGATAGCGCCCCTTCTTTTTGAATGTTCTCCTCTTGGTGCTCCAAGAACAGCGCTCTGCACCACACTCGATAAACTTGGCAACCGGGGCCTTACAGAAATATTTGTTGCGTTTTAATTAGGTTGCTTTTTAAATTTTTTTTTGATATAATGGATTAAATAGTGCATATGTTGTTGGGCGAGTCAAAAACTCAAACTTAATACTGAATTAAGTTTGAGTTTATTTTGCCGCAGCACATACATGAGACGCACAAGGTGTGGTGAGGAAGACGAGATTAAAGCTGCTCAGCTTGTCCCGCCCCAGCTCCCGTTTGAGTTTTAATTCAACTTTGTTTGAGTATTTATCTCGAGTTATTATAACAAATTGGCCGGTTAGTCCAAGCTAATACAAATAATTTACTTTCAATTAAAATTCTATTGAGTGCACACACTATGTTCTATTCTGTTTTATTTAGGTGTCTGTTGAAGTACACATATGGTAATTTCAGCCACATAACTTTTCTGTTTGCCACTAAAATATTCTCTTGACAGTTTTTTCTATTATAAAAACATATATTCATTCCTTCACTTTCAACGAACTCAATAAGCGAAGTTTCGTTCTTCGGTCTCATAGTGTATACGCGAAAGACAAGCGCTCATTAATTACTGCTGAGCAGCGGGGAACCTTATCCTTGAAATATTCGACCACAAGCTTTGTGTTCATTGCGCCTTGTGCGCAGAAATGTCGCAAATAGTGTCACAGTGTGTCTCTTTCATTTAGCATTTGCTTCAGGAGAAGATGGGCAGGCGTGAGACTCGCTGTTGACTCGCGCCTTCTTGTACTCGGGAGACGCCTGGCGACGCCGAGCCTTCTGTCAAGTGTGCAAAATGGCACATATCTGTAAAATGGGGAAGCCAAGAGCCTGCAGAGGGCCAGAGGCAGAACACATAAATCAATAACGCACCGGACTAGGACCTCCCTCGTTTCCCTTCAAGCAGCGATACTTCACGTCGAAATCTGACTGACCCTCGTTAGAAGTAAAAGAAAATGCGGCCTTCTTTACGCGCCTCCTCTAGCAGCTCCGTTACTAGCATATCGCTAGGTGAGTGGTCAGTGAGGTTCGGACCTAAAGCGGATGGAATCGCGAGGGGCGCCATTTCGATAACCACAAGGCAGAAAGGGTCGCGTACACGCAGTCAGCTTCAATTTAACACCGAATAGTTGGCGAGGTCCTTGGGACGGGTAGTGTAAACGGAAACATCGTGGTGTCAACGAACGCCCGTGGGTACATACAGCGGAAGCACCACTGCGCTGTATGTTGCGTCAAGCGAAACTTGCCATCGACCGGGAACGCGGCGCCAGGTTCAAGTCGCGCGCCCTGGGCGCTGACCACACGGGGCTCCGGCGGCGCCCGGGTTCGACGGCCGCCGATCGAGGCCTGCTCAGCATTCAAGAGGAACGGGGCCCCGTTTCCTGGCGGCGGAACAGGAGGTCAAGCGACGGCGGCGGCGGCGGCGAGCGGCCGAGTCATGACCGGGTCGTCCCGAAGCCATTGTCCTTTCCGGGCGCCGGAGCCTTGGCACACTTTTCCCTCGCGCGCGCTTTCTCCCGCCCAGCCACGTTCTCAATAGGAGGCCCCAGATACGGCCGAGATACCGGCACAGTGGGCCGCTGCCGGCTCGGCGCCCGGGCCCCCTCCGAAAGGCCCTCGGCTGTGGCGCCTGGCCCCGAAACACGCCGACGCCGCGGGGTGGGGCTACCGTGGCGCAACGGCTCGCGCTTTTGGCCGCTCCTTTTCATTTTAATTTTGCACCGGCCACGCGGTAGCTACGAAAGTGAAGAAGGCCTCTCTCGCCGATTCGCGACCTGCATGTGCCACGGCGACCGACACTGAACTTGGCGGCAGGCGACGCCGACGACCTGCATCAACGGGGGCGCCGCGCTATCTGCGCCCTCCTTTTCCTCCCGTTTGTAGGCGAGAGCAGCGGGCGCCAACAGGAAACATACTTTCTCCATGCTTTCGTGCCACTGCTGAGAACAAAGGCGGTTAATTATACTTTAATACCGTTCCGCGAAATGGCCGTGGCTTCTTAATTTGAACACTAACCCACTCCAGAGAATACCTTGGACCTGTTCTCAGGAATTAAGCAATTCCCACCCCCACGCGGGTTCCATGTTTCGGGCGCGTTGCATCGTAAGGCGCCTCCATTTCCCGAAAGTCACTTGCGCGCTTGCCAGATTACGAGCGCGCCAGAGCTTGTTCCTCGTGCCTGCAACTCGCGGGCGTCACAGCGGCGATTTGTGGGCTGGTGTCCCCTCTCTGTCATTTCTTCCTAGCTCCTTTGGCGAACAGCGGAAGCAGTGATGTCGCCAACCGTCTGTCTCTCTCTTTTCTTTTTTTGATTGAAGATTCTCTTATAATTATTTCATCGGGCGGGACAACGCGCTAAACTAGAAATTAAAATGGGGGAAATGGTCAGTAGGGGCTTCGTCTACATGAACTTAACACTAGCGGGTCGGTTTGACCCGGATCGACTCCATCGCATTGACATGCATTTCGCCAAGCGGATCGAGCGAGCCAGCCCACTCCTTGCGGTCGGGTTGTCCGAACCTGCTCTAACGTCCCCTAGTCCCCCCTCAACGGGCTATATAGCGTTTACGTAAACCGGACGATATGATTTGAGCGCAGCAAGCCGACTCGAACCGCTTTGTCGGTTTCACGTAGCTTGTGAGGGAATAACGACGCGATCCTCGTGGGAGCGTGGTTCTGGGAGAGGGAACGCAAGAGGCATATGGGCGGAGAGGGGCGCGAACGGCACAACGGATCTGCGCTGCTGTTATCGAAGGACGGGGGAGAACGACGATTGTTGTTGTTTAAACGTTTAAGCCACTGTTTTCGTCCTTAAAGGGCGGCGGTGAATCCGTTTCGGGAAGAGGGAAGGGAGGTACAATTGTAGCAAGGAGCTATGTTGGTTAAAGTATAAGGCGCGCAGGTTTGTCGCAGCTGCCGAGGTTGCGAAGAGTGTTGCGATGAATGAGGAAGGGCTGTAATTTCATTCGTTTCAATACGGCATGAGTAGACAGGCGTAGGCTATTTCTCATTCCTGGTGCAGCCGAGGTGCTCTTCTTCCACTGCTTTAAAGCTGGCATATATACTCTCATGTTATGAAATCCTCCTTTATATGAAGGAGATAACCGTAATCTTGTAATTGTAGCTTGTCATCTTTCCCTCTCAGAAACGTGGTATTAATAACGTATGATGAGTGAAAAGGGTATTGAACAGAGTAGAGAATTTCACAAGTCGCTGTTGCAGTACCTGCATGAAACAGGCGTCCACGCTTACTTATATTTTCAGTTATAGATTATGCCGCGTGGCAACCCAAGCGAAAAAAAAATAATAATAAAGTAATTACGTGAATTAAACTTGTAAATTTTGTGGTTTACGATTTTCTTTAATTTTGTTTCAGGGTGAGGCCAAGATAATATAGTCAGGTGCAGAAGAAAATGAAGCGACTAAGATTTGTGGTCTCTGTCTTCGCTGACGCGGCAAACAGAATATGCAGATGCTGACTACACAATGCATATGAACGTTACTAGTGACAACCTGTGCTTTATTGGCTGCACATAATGTAGGCAAATGCTGTAATATAATGAGGTGACATTTAGTACAAATGGTCGCAGCTGCGAAGTAAGGGTGATACTGAAAGAGACTCGAATAATTGGATACTGCATGACACGCGAGTCTCTTTCATTAGAGTCTCTTTCGAGTCATTCGTTCGAGTTAACTCAATGAGTCAGCACGTAAATCGGATATCTTTGTTGAATTTAAAACCAGCTTCTTTGCAAATGTCGATGACATCGCATATGGCGTTACAGAGGGGGGCGGGCAAGCTGAGTGCCGATCGCGGACTTTCTTCGGCACCATTATCTTTTTAGGCAGGGAATGGTTCAAGAGCCGTCAAAGTTGCAGTTTCTGAAGAAAAAGTTCGTTCCACCTTGTTCTAAAATGTTGCGGTAGCCTTCCGGTTGTAAACTATTCGTGGCTTTATGATACACGCCGCTTTATTAAGCAACAACAATAGAAAAGTGTGTGGCTTGTCAGCCAGGTTCACAGCGAACAACGCACAATACATGCCTTCCGCATTTCTTGTACCTTGGACGGCAGCACGACATTTGAAGTATGTGTTTGGATGTATATCGTAGCACATGTATTGTTTATATCGTGCCAAATAGCCAGGCTACTTCCGCGTATAGTTGAAAGCTTAGAAAACTGAAATCGTAAGTTTTACTGAGCTGTAATTCGCTGTGCACTAGTGTCACTAGATGTTCAAGAGGTGTCTACTGAAGTGGAAACCTCAAAACCATATACCACGTTGTACACGGGGATGTCTGCAGTGGGCTATCAACTACCAAATCGAGTTACTTTACTTTTGCTGCACATTTAGTCTATTTCATCATGCTATGCCTGGATTCTCTATAGTTATATCAGACGTGCTATGAATGTTCGATGTTTCTGGCGCATTCATATGTTCCATCTATGTTTCCCTCTTCCTCCTCCTTATTTTTTACTTCTTCATACTTGTTCTTCCTTTTTTCCCCCTTTTTTTTCACTCAGACTAGAAACGACCAAGCACGTTTAAAACAATGTTTTGATACTATTTGTATCCCGAAAATTCGTAGCTCGAAATTTCTCTTCTCTCGCTGTTCAAAAGTTAGGGGCCCCTTAAAGTATTTCTATCGCATGATTACAAAGACAAAGGGCGTGAAAATTATTCAACTGGCTGAAAAAAAAATAGAGAGAGAGAGAGGAAGGATGGGCAAGGAGATTAACCAGACGCACGTCTGGTTTGCTACCCTGCACAGGGGGAAGGATATATATGGACGAAAAGAGAGAACCAAGGAGGCAGGCGGCATTGCCTTCGAGCCCAGTTGGTATATACTGAATAAAGTAATGCGCAGACACAAACATACCACAGCGCTCTGAAGAGCGCGTGCCGCCCGTCGGAAGGACGGTAAACAGGAACGCGGGTTAGGGCGCGCTGCCGCAGAAAGCGTAAACAGGCCCGGCGTGAACCGGCGATGGTCACCGCGTCATCGCCGACGCCCTTGTCTCTAGGCGGTGAAAACGCTCAACCAGGCGCAGGCTAGCAACTGCGCGCTGCACTGATCTTTGCTGATCTTTTTTTTTATCTTTTTTTTTTTTTGCATTTCGCCTCCATCAGAACGCGACCCCCACGAGAATCGAGCCCACAAATGTTTTGTGCTCAGTCGCAGAACGCCGTGAGCCACTGCGGCAGAGTTTCTCTCGCGTTGAATCCTCGATTTGTTGAAAGCCATGTGCAACAGACAGGAAAACAGAATCACGGCCAGTGTTTCGCCACCAGGAAAGAAAAAACGAGGCACTATCCTCTGTCTCAGTGCGACACGGTTCTATAGTCTCAGCTGTCTCTATCCATATTCGGGGTATAGGAATCCGGGAACTGCTATAGTTAACACCTCTGCCTTCCTTTCTGCTTTCCTTCCTTATTAACTTGCTTGCCTTTCTTCTAATTACCTATTGTTAGTTTAGATGTCCGTGCAAGCTCTTACGTGAAGGTAAAGTGACATGCGCGTCTGCATACTGGTGCGTCTTTGGGATGCCGTGTTGATCTGTGCGATTCAGTGAGCGTCAAGCGAATGCCATGGAAAAAAAAAATACGTCGAGAACAAATATGAATGTTGCGTCTATCGCTAAATTTTGCGCGTTCCTTCAGGAACTAACGCTGAAATTCGGCATGGATGGCATCCATTGTGCAAGTATGATGCTTTCCTATAGTATACGTTCCGGTAGCTACATCATAAATCTATGTTCCTGTGGAACAACAAGCCTCAACGGCAAGTCTCCTGTGGCCGGGAAAAAGAATAACGAAGCGAAAAGACGAGAGTGATGTATTAACTGAAAATACATAGAATTATGACTATTTAAAAAAAAAACATTGAAACATATACATTAAAAAAAGAAAAAAAAAGAAAAACAGAAAGAAAGAAAACGCATCTGCTTAAGAGTTACCTGACTACAGCGGTTTCCAATTGCAAGGAACCCTGACGTCACACACGTCCAAGTGATCTTGACTGGCGGTTTTGAACTTGAGGCACTAGCACAAGCTACCGCAAATGAAACATGAAATCATAAAACCTCTCATCAAAAATCCTTTTCAAGCATAAATATTTCAAGCATTTTCTCGAAAATAAACAAATAGCAGACTACGCTTTATAAGGAGGAACTGGGAGAAATATAACCGTTTCGGCAGTACTAACGTGCTTAAAAAGAAGCAATATTCAGCAGCAAGCTTTTCATATGGATTGCTGCAAAGATATTATTTAATAAAATAATATTACGGTCACTGACCAAGTCAAAATTAGTTTCGACGTCTCGGAACCCGTATACGGGTTCCTGGTTCACAAATATACTTACAATTTAAAATTATTATTTACAATATGTTTTCAATTAAGCAAAAGCATTCGGGACTTGGGCAGTCTTGCTCCCATATCTTAGTCCGATATTAGAAATAAATGACGCAGATGCCCTATTTTCTTTCCCGCGTGTAACTTGTCTACGTGCGTCTCTCTACAGGTCGCATTTCCAATATTTCCACAAGCGTAACAACTTGCCTATACGCTTCGCCATTCCTGTATTCAACGCACTGCGCAAATCATACAAGACAGGAGCCCGCGACCTTTAAGAGGCGAAAGGAATAGAAACACGTGTAAGCTGAGAGGAAAGAACCTAAATCGCGCACGTCGCTAGAGGCTGACCCTGTCGCGCTGGGCTCCCCGCCGTGGGTGCCGGATGATTATTATTTGTTTCGCTAATTCCACGCGGTGGAGCAGCTTAGCGAAAAGAGAGTCGCAAAAAAAGCGCCAGCGCTGCTCTAACACCGAAGGGAAGCCTGAAGTGCTTCGACGTTACTGGTTGCTGTTTCTTGTCTCTGCGCAGCATTGTTTCTCCTTTATAATTGGATCAAAGTGAAACCGTAGCAGAGGACAGCGTTATTTTATAAAAATGTCATAGTGCTAGGAGGGTGGGCCCGCTAAGTTTAACATCGCTGTCATCAAGGGCACAGAGCAAAAAATATATATATATATATATATATATATATATATATATATATATCAGGAACGCTGGTCGCTCGGCCGAAACGTTAAAAAAACCATTCCTTTTTCGACGTGGGTCTTGTTTTCTTCATTCTTTTGCCGGCGTTCAAAAAGAAGTTTCTTGCAATTATATATATATATATATATATATATATATATATATATATATATATATATTATTTGTCTAGACGGCAGATAAGCGCGGGCAGCGAGCGCGAGCCGGTTTAACCTTTGCGATCAGCGAATAGGCGTGGCGTTATGCGTATGCTGATTCTCGAAACTGGGTTGAACATGAAACGAACATTTTTGGTGTACTTTTTGAATACGTACACCTTCCCTAGCGATAAACTATTCGTTTTTGCGAGGACCTAACTTCGGCGATTCTCACAAGGCGCCGGGAATTCGCGAGAAATTGGACCCGCGATCTATTCACGATTTTATCGCCGTATATACCCGGTGCTTTCATATCGCGAAATATTGAGCCAGTGAATTATTACTTTTCTCTCGATGACAGAGATGTTAAACTTAGCGCGCCCACCTTCCTAACACTATTACATTTGTATAAAAGAGCGCTGTCCTCTGCTACGGTTTCACTTTGATCCCATTTTTAAAGAAGAAGCAATGTTGCGCAGACAAGAATCCGCAACAAGTGACGTCGAAGTACTTCAGGCTCCCCTTCGGTGTTCAAACATTGGCGCGATTGCTTGCGATACTCTTTTCGGAGCCGCCGCTTGGAGAAGGGCGGGGCGCGAGTCGGATATGAGCGCGCTCTTTCCAGAGGGTGTTCGAAACTCCGGCAGCAAATCCGAGCCCATCTTGAGCGCCACGAGCTCGACTGGGGTAGAGGGAGACCGCCGGTAGAGGCGGCAGCTGTGGTACCGTGGCGATGGCGTCCTCGCAGGACCCAGCCGTCCGTACATACATGGAGGTGGCCATTAAGCTCCTCGAATGATAAAGCATACTAAAATATGTAAAACACATTTTTTTATTCTCTCTCATTAGGTACCAACACACCGAGGTCGTCCTGATTGCAAAACTCTACTGCCAGTTCCTACTATCTGGTCGTAGCGAGCTTTTTTTCTTTTTTCTTTACATATATGCTTAGGATAAACTAACAAGCAATATGAAGAACTTGAGAATTGACCTGTGGAGGGCATGCACGAGTAATATTTTCGCGAATTCCTTACGTGCGTAAACTGTCGCTCAGACTGACGAATGTCCCTAACGGAATACAGGGCTGCTACTTCGTTTTCAACCCCAGGAAAAAAGAAAAAGAGAGAGAAAAAAAAAGGAAGCTGGCAAAGGTCAGGGAACAACGTGACAGCTGTGATGTCGGACATTTGTCGACATAAGCACCTTGCAAGGGGGGTATCCCGTATCAGTTGCCACTATCGTGCGGCCAGTCCCACGTTATGTGGGACATAGCGGGGCGTGTGTTTATGTCCAGCTAAGAGAGCGCAATCGATTATAGATAAGCGCCATTATGTATCGTTACACATTGTGCCGCCGCGCGTACGGATGCGATGCTTGAAAGAGGTTTTATCTAGGCACGGGAGCTATGTAACTCGGGATATTATCGAGCCATTTCATATTAAAAGAACGAGACTGAGTTCATGCTTATGTCACGTTCTTAGGTAAAAATCTGAATATTTATTGAATACTCGAGCTTGAACCGGCTTGAATTAATTAAGGTTTGTTTCCTCATGTTTATTGCAAAGAATTCTTCTCCGAGTCAACCCAGTTTTTGGCCTGCATCTCGGCGTTTTTGTGGGCCGATCCCGAAGATGGTGCAGTCTATAAAATGCAGCCAGTAAAAAGAAAGGAGCAATGGTTTGGGTAGGCATCGCACGTATGACTTCTACCTAAATTAAATTAAAAGCTTGGTGCACCGAAAGAAAATACGTAGAACTGCATAATCAATTAATCATGACGTCATTGCACCTCTTGAGAAGCTGCTTTGCATCAAATTCCGGATAAACCGTGCCCCTATAGATATGAGGTCGCACTTGTAACAGTTCATCCTTGTAACAGTGCGACGGTCCGCTCGACTTCGGTCCCGCTCTGCTCGGGTTGCTCCTAGAACGAATATATAAAATCGAGCCCCTCGGTTCCCTTTCTTCTCGTTCATTACTTAACGAGGGTCTCGAATCCGGCAACATTGATGCCTTCAGGTAGCATATGTGGGTTTATTGACCAGTTGCCTTCACCCAAAAAGTTCACGTACTCGTGATGTTCCACATCCGCCCCCAAGGTTCGTGAGTGGTGGCGCTGGCTAACACTCCCAGGGTTAGTTCTAGTAGTTAAACATAAATACCTCAGAAAGTGGATGGGAAAACGGCGCCGCGGTAGCTCAATGGTGAGAGCATCGAACGCGTATTGCGAAGACGTGGGATCGTTCCCCACCTGCGGCAAGTTGTTTTTTCATCCACTTTAAATTCCATTAATTTATCATTTCTTTAATTAGTGTGTACAAGTAATTACCCCTATGTTGTCCTTGGTGTCTATGTTTGTTGGCTTCCTATGATATATAGGAGTGTTATCAACACTCCTATATATGATAACACTGGTAGGAGTGTTATCAACACTCCTACCAGAATTACCTGCGATACGTCCACATGCCTTGACTTGTTTATTACTAACTACGGATCAAATAGTATTAAATGTGGCACTATTTCATACAGCTTGAGTGATCACATGCCGGTATTCTTCACTGTCAAACGGAAAGATAAAAGACCACCAGAACGAGTCTGCTTCTCGCAAATTATAACTGAAGAACGTCTAGTGCGTTTTCGCGATGACTTACGTGACGTAGTCTGGGATAGTGTTATTGCTGCTACAAGTGCTGATAGCGCCTACGGTGCTTTTCTGGAAACGTTCCTCTCCTATTATGATAAACATTTTCCTTCCCGTCCTAAAGTATCTGCACCATCAAGGATACGTAAACCCTGGGTAACTATTCAATTATTTAAAAAGATAAAAGAGAAAGCAAGATTATTCAATAAATTCCTCATATCTCGGGATCCTGATGATTTAAGAGTGTTTAAAACATTTCGCAATGGCTTAACTAAGGAATTACGTGCTGCGAAAACTACGTTTTATAAGCAATCCTTCGCAACGTGCAGCCAAGATAGCAATAAGATATGGCACTGGCTTAATTCTTTGCTAAATAGAGTGCCCAATTCAGCGGCAGGGTTGCGTATAATTTCTGATGGAAAGGAAATACCTGACGCGAAGTTGGCCGACTATTTTAATGATTATTTTTCTAATTTACCTGAATGCAATGTGAATGACAACGCATGCCGTTTCATTAAAACGAACTGTGTGCATTCAATTCTTTTGCGTCCCACAACCACTTCAGAAGTAAATTTACTGTTTTCCGCACTAAATAATAGCAACTCCTGCGATGCTGATAACATTAAAATCAAGCCTGTGAAATTTGTAATAGACATAATCGCTCCAGTACTAGCACATATTTATAATATCTGCCTTTCTACCGGTGTATTCCCGTATAAAATGCAGATGGCAAAAGTAGTTGCACTGTTCAAGAAAGGCGACAAAACTGCCCTATCTAATTATAGACCTGTGTCTATTCTCCCTATATTTTCGAAGTGTTTAGAAAAAATTATTTTTTGCAGAATATCAGACTTTCTGGACAAGCACAATTTGATAACTAAGCATCAGTATGCTTTCCGGAAAAATATGTCAACGCAGCTAGCTTTGCTTGAACAGAAAGAACTAATTCTAAATAATTTTGAGGAACGTTTGTTAACATTGGGAGTATTTGTCGACTTTTCAAAGGCTTTCGATTCTATAAATCATGATCTCTTGCTTAGTAAGTTAAATCACTATGGTATACGCGGCATTGCACTTGACTTGATTAGGTCATATCTTGGTCACAGACAGCAGTTTGTACAAGTAAATAGCTTTAAATCTGAAGTTCGCTCGGTCAAGGTAGGTGTACCCCAGGGCAGTATTTTAGGGCCCCTTCTATTTAATATATTTATTAACGATTTAGTAAACATTGATGTTGATACACGTTACGTAATCTATGCTGATGATGCCACGTTATTCTTTTCATCTAACCGCTCTGCCGAATTGATTACAAGAGCTAATGCAGTTTTGAATAAACTGTACGCATGGTCACTTGATAACGGTTTGACTATTAATTCGCAAAAAACTAAGGCGGTGTTATTTCGCGCCAAGAACACGCAAATCACTCTCGAGGAAGATTTGCTAATGAACAATTCTAAAATTGAACTTGTTAATTCGGTGAAATCGCTAGGTGTATTTTTTGACCATACTATGACCTGGCATAGCCATATAGATTTTCTTGCTAGTAAGCTTTCACAAATCACTGGAATTTTTTATTCCTTGAACTATCTTCCCTACTCTATTAAATGCATGATATATAATTCACTTTTTCTCAGCCATTTAAATTATTGTTGTCTTGTCTGGGCTACCACTTCGGAAACAAATATCAACAGGTTGTACATACTGCAAAAGAAGGCTCTTCGCGCTATTTGTAATAAACCATATGATTTCCCTTCAGCTTATTTATTTCATAAACTTAAGACACCGAAAGTACAGGCCCTTTTAAAGTATCGTCTAGTGCTTGCGTATAAAAATGAACAGAAAAGAAACATAAACCACATTACTTTTATGGCTAACTTGAAGCTACACGAAACCCCATACAGTACAAGAAAGCCAGAGTACTGGCACGTACCACAATCGCGCACTAAATATGGATCACAAATGCTGCGCTCCAGGCTACCTCGCTTACTAAATGATCTTATTGTTAACAAAATTGATATTGTGTCTTGTTCTCTTCCCAATATTCTTGACTTTTTCTCTCATATGTGAGTTGTACATTGCCTATATGCTTATCAAGTGCAGTGAGATTTTGTGAGGTTTTGCACAAAATCTCTTACTTTTGTTTCTGTTTTCTTTTTGTTTTTGTTTTTTCTCGCCCGGTTTGCGATCTCGTATGCATGATATGTTGTAGTGCTTCAATTGTAAGTACTTGAGAAAACTGTATTTCCGCTCTGCTGCTCCTTATTATTTTACGGGTTTTTGGGGCTGGTCAAGCTGCTACGAGCAGCTTTTTTCCCCACTTTACCCCCGCAAGGCTGTATTTACTTTTTTGTGGAAATAAAGCATACATACATATATAATACATACATATATATATATATATATATATATATATATATATATAGTGTGTGTGTGTGTGTGTGTGTGTGTGTGTGTGTGTGTGTGTGTGTGTGTGTGTGTGTGTGTGTGTGTGTGTGTGTGTGTGTGTGTGTGTGTGTGTGTGTGTGTGTGTGTGTGTGTGTAGACAGACGTACCCATAGGATACACACGCCCCAAGAGCAGTAACGGTTCGCTGCAGAACACAAATGATTCAGGATTACCATTGTCTGCCCAGCCAAATATGCTTCGCATTACGTAGATATCAACTGGAGTTGAGTCTGCTTAACTTTATTTACGGCATCGACCTTGTTTTCCTTTCCCTTTTATTGGTTGTGCTGAAAGGCTGTAAAACCTGCCGATTAAGCATTTCAGTTGGGAGTCAACGCCTGTGCTGTGTTCTTTTCTGCGTCTTTCGTCTTTTCGGGCTGTGAATAAATACCACCATGTCATAGCTCCCAGCGGTCACTATTGTCTCGGGTATAAATACAGTTTCCTACCAGAGAACCGCTTTGAAGACAGAAGAAAAAGAAAAAAAGAAAGGAAAAGAAAGCCGAAACCATCAGTCGCGTTGGACGTTGCCCGGCACACCGGCGCTCTGGCACGAAACATGATCATTCCTCCACAAGAAATGAATCACAATGACGCAGGAATCTATGGTGACTTTGACGGCGCTGTCCAAGCAGCCAGGGGGAAGCATCGCCAACAACATGCAGGTGACAGACATCAGGACCCCTGCTGAAGACAGCCATCACTGATATGACTTAATTCCAAGCGTGGGTGAAGGGCGGAAAGCGCTCCACAACCTTTGGCCAGTATACCTCCAAGACAAAAGGAGCTTTTCACGCTCTGATTGTTATGTCATCTATGGGAAGGCCAACGCTCAAATTTCATGATTTGAAAACAGATTATGACGCTAAGCGAGGTTCGTCCGCATTTCATACTGAAATACGTTAAACTTCCGGCCTCCTTGCGTGACGTCATTGCTCGAGGCGCGTGGGCCACCTGTTATCCAAGCGCTGGTTTACACATTGGTCTCACGTGCACTAGCTGCGCGACCCTTGGTCATGGCGAACCGCTCACTTTGTTCTCACTCTGTACTTTTGTCGTTCATCTATTCCGACGTTCAGGCTGAGTGACTGTTATGATGCAGATGATTGAATTTTTTTCCCATGCAACAAAAGGGGGAAGGACCGCAGACTAAAAGCTACAAAACTAGCAGCAGTGCACCTGAGGCCTAATATAATGACATCAAGTAATGTGCACTCACTGGAGCCGAGAATCGGGCAGCGCGAGGAAAGTAACGCTAGAGTGTCCTTAAATCTGCGACACCTTTGAGAAAGTTGCACTCAAGCTGCGACATGACAGGCATGTACACATGCTCCCGCATTACTACAACGTGTCCTTGTCCAAGCGTACAGTCACCGCCTTACTTAACCCGAACACGCGATCGGCGTCTTCTTGCTTCTCCTGCAGAGGGTGCTGTATATTTCTGGTTGGGATGCCTTGACTGTGCTGGCTTAATGCGTCTGCCTTGCAAAGCATTCGAGGTTTGCTCCTAACAGTGCGTGTTTGTTGAAGTTAAGCCGCTATATATGCGTCTTCGTCGATCGGGTTAAATCTGACGGTGTCTCTATACGTGTGCCTTTTGTGTACACTTGTCTTACTATAAGCACGGCAAACCGTACCGCTCGCACTTATCGTTCTGATTAAGCGGCGGTTAACAATCGACCACTGCAGACATGCGTCCGGAGCGCAGTGGCTTGACCTTTGAAATGCGCTCACGTGTACAGAATGAGGCCCATTATCACCGCCTCAAAGGCAGTGATGCATACCCATTAAAGGGGTTTGAGACTTCGTTCAAGCCGGCGAGTTTTGTTACAAAGCGCTTTTATGATTATTATTATTGCAATTCTTTTTTTAAGTAGTTTTTTTCCCCGCAGATTCACGCTTCGTGGGAACGGAAAGCTTTCTTTTGGCGTTCAGACCCTCGCGCTCGCTTGTTGGTCCGCCTCGCCGGCTGCGACGCGTGCAGGCCGTGCAGTGCACGGTGAGCGCCGCGTGACCGTGCGCGGGGGCAGCGACGGGACACGCGCGCTGTTGCGCCACTGCCGCCGCCGTCGACCGGCGGCGAGTCGTCGGTCGAGGAGCGGAAGGGGGGGGGGGGGGGGGGGGGGGGTAGTCCGCACCGTGCCTCAGATGGGGGGGAAGATGTCGAAAAATGAATCGGAAGCCCCCAAGGCATTTCCCAACGGCTCCTGCGCCACGGCAACCTGGGCTGGTCAGCCATCCATCTCGAATCCATTAGGCGGGCAAATCAAGCGGCCGCAGGAGAACGCGCCGAAAAGCAGGGCCCGCCATCTGCCAGCGCTTCCTTCGCCCCGTTGCGACACTGGAACAAAGGCCGTTCGCCGGGCACCAATTAGGGGGCGGGAGGGAAGCCCAAGAGAGGCCGCGAGACGGACGTCGCCCGGGCCGTAGCGCCGAGAGCGCGCGGCTATCTGGCGCATATTGGCCGGTGCACCCGGCGTTGGACAGAGGCCCCGGATGCGTTGGACCTTAGTGGACAACTTAGTGGACGTCGCTACACATAGTACGAGCCCGCTGGCTGTCCTCAGCCCAGAGACGACGGGCACCGGTCTCCTCTACATATGCACCAGCTTTGTGGACTTTCGGCAGTACGCGTATACAGTGCCTCTGCCTATCTTTGCACTTATTTGCATCCTTGCTGATAACAAACAGGAAAACGTAACTGATATAGGGCGGTGTTTCTACTCGTATCACAGCATCTGCACTATGCTTTCACCTTCGTGAGCGCTCAATGCCGTTGTTTTGTAGGAGCGGATACCGGCTAGGCCGCAGCTCGAGACATCTGCCAAAGTGGCTGTCCGGGAAATGAAACCTACGAAAAGCGTGACATCGACTGTTTCGCCCTTGCGACCCTGCTGCGACATCTTTATCGGCACCAATAGATATTACAGAAGACTCAATACGGGAAGCAAGATAAGTGCGTATGTTAATAATGATGCAATAAAGAGGCATTTCGTGTTCGTGCAACTGTTTCCGGATACGACACACAGCCCACTTTTTTTCTCTTCTCTGCATGAATCCTTGCTGCCTTTGCAGTATCGCTTTATCTGATGTTTGCTCATTCGTGAACGAATATTCCATCCGCTACCGGTATAGTTGCAGGCAAGTGTGGGTGCTCTACTTCCTGAGTGAATCAACATCTCCGCAAGCAGATAAAGCACATCTCCAAAGTGCGGCCGCCTCGGCCATATGTCCAATTCAGGTCGCATTTCCGAAATTCAGTGTTTGAACCGCAGCTGACGACATGTGGACGCGTGCACTTCATCATCATCATCAGCATCATAATTTATTTATTTATTTACTTTCCTCTAAATAATCCAATGGAGCATTACATAAAGGAGCGGGGGAGGGGGGAAGCACTTATAATGCGTGACAGAAAAAAACAAAAAAAAAAAAAACAGACATTAGTGTAAAAACAATAGCGCAAAAAACACTGAAAAGATATAGACATAGTTAAGGATATCGTGCCATTTTATGATCATATTAGACGCCACCGTGTGCATTCCGTACAAGAGCACAAAAGAAATTGAATTTAGGTACATACTCGTTATTATAGTTCTAATGAGCCCCTTCACTCATCCGCACTAAGGAAGAGAGGAGCGTGTTCCGGACACGGTATTTCGCCAAATACTTAGGCTCCTCCTTGACGAAAACTTTGTTGGAGAGAAGAAGAGGTAGTTGCAATTCAGTGTAAATAAAAGCGAGCTCTGAGTACACAAGTGAACTGCCGCGCGCGGTTGTGAACACCGCACATTCAGAGGGTGTGTTCGCTCAGCATTGGGAAGACAGGGTGCTGCATACGAGGGGGCGCCCCGTGCTCGGACACTGGCGTTCCACTTTCTCCGAGGAGGATGATACCGCCGGAGCGTGCAGCCACCGGCCTCAGCAGCAGCCGGATCGCCGTGCAGTGCTTGGCTTCGAATGGGGTTAGGCGCCGGGCGAGCAGCGCTGCAGCGGCTGCAAGTCGGCCGCCGGCACACTGAGCCGCCCGATGGCCCGGACGGCCTTGACTCGGCCCGCTCCTCGCCGAGCGTCACAGTTCCCCCGGCGTCGCCACTTCCTTCCTCCGATCACGACCAGATACTTGATCGCTCCAGGCAGCGGAAAAACGCGCTGCCTCTCGCTTGGCGGCTGCCGGCGATTCCTGCATCCCCCCCACCCTTCTCTGTGTACATGGCGGCGCAGCCACTGCCCGCACGTGCACAGACGTCCTGCACACCTCTCTGGCGCGCCGTAACCACAGAGGGCCGCGCGGTATAGCGAAGAACCCAACACATGAGCAGGCGATGACGCGCGAGGTGCATGGCCACTGCGTCTCTTCGGCGATTTCCGATGTTCGGAAGGCAAAGCGAAACAACGTGAAAGCAATGCTCTAACGAATGGCGGATAAGGGATTCACGAGCCTTCACTGGTGTGAAAACCGCGTTCAACATCCGACAGCCGAAGGCATGAAAGATGGACGTGCTGTTATTCAGCGTGGAAAACGCTTTTATGCAGAGTGGTTGATGAGGATTCGAGTTTTGCAGGGCTATAGGAGAATGGGCGTACTAGTCGCTTCTAGTCGAGATGTGCCTAGACCATAGGTAAGGTAAACCGCTCGTTAAATAAGACCACTGTATTGTCCAGTTGTTTATCAATCAGCGTACTTAGGCTTGTTTAGGCACACTGAAAGACGGGGACAAGCAGGTGGACAGATACGGTCGCTAAGTTCAGCAAATACTTTATTACAGGTACTGCAGGTGCACATATTTATACGCATGCATATAAAACTCGTGCGAAAGAAAATATGCCAGGCTCGCACTGTATCACATTAACAAATGATAGTTCCTTTCTTGACGAAGCTTTCTGAACAAGGCCGAACGTCGACGCTCATCAATCAGCTATATGTAATTATGACGCCAACTCGTCTCTTGCCTATATGAAAACTTGATAACTTGACAGATTGAGGCATTTATATTAGCCAGATGTGTCGCGCACTCCGGTCAAACGTTTTGAAATGAACGGAAGTCAGTATATTTAAATATTGATAAGCTCAATAGTGTCACCATAAGGGACAGGAGGAGACGACGGCGCAGGCCTGATTGATACTGCTTGAATCAGCTGGAACATGGTCACTGGCTGTGCCGGTTGTTGGGACCATTAATTCTTTTGTGGGACAAAATCGATAACTGGACGACTTCTTGCCTCGCCGGAAAGTAGATAATTGGACTCATATATGGTTAGAAAGTAGAGTCAGGTTACGGAGAAATAAAACTGAATTCCGAGCAAAAACATATGGTTAAATACCACGTGATACTCTTTCTCGCCATATCGTCACTGACTTGGTAAACGCGAAACCTTAAAATACGAACAAAAAGAAATGCTCGACAATTACGATGTTGAGCATGCGACATTTGAGCGCAGCTGTATACCAGTTTTCATTGGGCGATGTATTAATGCAAAGAATTTGAGACCGAAATCGCCGTACCGACTGGCAGTGGGCCAGTGCCGTCAGCGCCTTCGCAGAGCCTCGGAGGGGCCGCATGGGAACGCTGGTATGCTGCCGACATCGGAGCCAGCTGTGGAAGAAGACGACGACGAACGGGCGAGCAGTGGCACGAGCGCGTTCGCGTGGTTACGCGTCGCTCAACCCAGGAACGGCCGCCTAGAAGCTGCGCTATTAAAAACAAAAAAGAAGGTGAAAGGTTTCGGCCTCCTCACGGAAGCCTTGTTCACAAACAAAGTGGCACTAAACCCCAAGCATGCATATGTTCGCTCCAGCAATCTTGTCAGGCACCTTGATTACAGGCATACGGGAGATTACCGTCCTTCCAATTTGGCGTTGCTTCCGTTGTCTGTGTTTGTGATTCGAGATATTGCCAATATTGACATCGCATCCGGTTTCTTTCCCTAGCGATAACTAAGGCCGGATCACTGTCGATCTCGTGATTCGTCGTTCCAACGTGTTCGGCGTGGGCGTCTGAAGAGACCTCTTTGTTTTTCTCTCTCTCTTTTCTTGCTCGCTGGTGGGCACGTATCATCGCGGTTCGCGCAGGGGATCCTGTACACCACGCCCTGCAACCTTTCATTATTTTAGCTTGTCCTTTATGCTCACCAGTTCATGCCGTATCTCACGGGAACGAACATGCGCCACATGTGTACGTTGCAACTGCGTATAGGACAAGCGCCAAAGCCTCTGTATACGACAGACAAGTGCGGGGCAGTGGTACGCGGACGGCAAGGGGAACTACGGTGTTGCGCGGAAGGCGACAAACGTCGTTTCGCGGAAGATGCGAACCTTTGTGGGTTTAGCCGCAGGCTGTACACATTAAGTAAACCACTGGCTTGGTCTTCTGTGTAAGATGCCTGACAGGATTGCTGAAGCGAACATCAGCTTGCTGTTTCGGGCTCCTTCCGCTCTCTTTCTATTTTTGCCCCCTACCTCTTCGCCCATTGCAGAATAGCCAGCTGAAACTACCTCTGGTGAACCTCCCTGACTTTCTATGCCTGCTCTCTCTTTCTCTGTTTAGTGAACAAGGCTTCCATGTGGAGGCCGAAACGTCTTTTTTATCCTTTAACCACACATTTATGGTAGGCGTTCAGTTTTATTGCCGTGCAATGTGAATCTTATGCGACGTTCTAATTAGTAGATCTTTGGTCGTTTTGACACTGCAGTTAGCCATTAAAAAAGAAAAGAAGAAAGGGCAAGCTAGGCTGTTTGCTCAAGGCCTTATCATGTGATATTAAACGTAAGCTAAATGGATTATTGCCGACAATGCTTTAAATTGGCAAAGATGGCATCTACAACTCCTCGCGACCAGAGAGGCGCACAATATGTCTAACGCCTTCGTCGTTCAAACCAAGCAAGCAAGCGAGCAAAATCACTACTTCTGCCAGGTTGTCGTAGCTGACGCCCGCATAGGTATCTTCTAGAGTTTTTGGCTGCGTAACTCATAAAGGCTGCAGTAGTCCAAGCCAGAACACAACGAGCTTCGAGCTCATGTCGTTTCACTTCTTTCGTGTGCCTGTTTTGAAGCGCCGTAATTGGTAGGGAATTACCAACTCGTCCAGCATTCAGTTGTTCCGAAAGCCATCCGACGTGCATAGGCGTCACGCAAGTGGCGCACCTCTTCGCTTTGACTAAAAAAAGCGTACGTCTTGCTTTCCGGCAATCTCGCGACTGGGGAAAAAGGTAGGCGAATACACCATGGCCTTCACGTCGATCGGGTCTTAGTCCGATGCTCCTGTGCAGCGCGCGCGACCCGCGATTCATAGCGCTCGGTGCGCGCGCGCGTCGCGTTCGTCGCGCCAGGCGTGCTCGCGCTGCTTGCTGTAGGCCGAGATGGGGCCCCGCGAAAGGGGCTGCGCAGAGGAGCAAGAGGAGAATAAAGCGGGGGCGAGTCAAGCGGTGTTTCGGCGAAATACTTTTCTTTCTCGAAACCAGCGCGAGCGGCATCGAAAAAAAAAAAAAAAAGAACACGCAAGAGCCACAGCATGCGGCGATGGCTGCGGCAATGAGAGGAGTAGGATAGACAACGATGCCGGAACCGCGCAAAATACCCGAAGCCGCGCTTTAAGAACGCGGGGAGAAGCGATGCGTCCCCTTCCTGGAAACAAGAGCAGTTTGGCGCGAGCGGCGTCGTCCGAGGCGGAAGACACCACGCCGGGTAGCGAAGCGGTCCCGCACGCGCTCGCGCTCAAGGCGCGGCCTTTATTCACCGCCACCCGGGGCCTCGGCGCGTTTTTCATCGGCCCCCGGCTTTTTCGGGCGCATCTTCGTTAGGGCCGTGCGCGCGCGCCAATCCAGGAAGAGCGACCATGACTCTCTCCGCGCAGTCGCCAACGGGCGCTCGTGGTGGGCCGCGCTCCTATCCGGGAACGGGGGCGGAGGCATGCGCGCCATCATACAGACAATTTTACAACGGACAACGGATCGCTAAAGAATCGCCAGTAATCACGCAGTCTCTGCTTCTCTGTTCAATGCATGAAGTGGCGCTGATGACAGTTCGGCTGCCTTGTATAGCGGTCAACTTCCTAAGATGTAGCAGTTAGTGCCATAGAGTTCGCTCTGCTAGCAATCACTTCTCAAGTGGCGCTTTCAGAACCAAACCCTGCCTTCAGATAGAGGAACTAGTGCTCACCTTTGAAAGTACCCTTCAGCGCTGAAGTGTTCATGAACAGGTGCAACGAAGGGGCTTTGCACGTACAGGCACTTCTAGAGTTGTGCAATCGCTTTAAATAGCGAGCAGTATCTGCTGCTCTTGTACAGTGGCTCCCATATGTTGGTAGAGGGGAAGATGACAACTAACGGGGAGACAGGGCAGAGTATAGACTGACATGTAGGCTCTAAAAAAAATGCAGAAGAGCCGACAACCTGTCCAATAAGCAATTGTTTACTACACCCATCACGTCGTCTTCCTTCGCCTTGACCCTATAGCTAGCCCTTCAATTTCTCCTTGCCCCGTAAAAGTAAGCAATCGGCATCTTTGTGTATACAATAAGTACATTTTTTTTATGTACGAGAGATCGGTAGGAATGTGGAGGCGTTGGTTGTAGAGTTTGTTTTATGTCATGCAGTTGAGAAGAGAACACGCCAAAAATATGCCTCAACGAACACAAAGAATAAATATTATGCAGATTCCACGCACTCTGAGAATCGATGTTATGCGGAGCACATTGCAGATAACTGGCTATCTGCAAGTGATACCAGATTGACCAACGTGTTTGTGTAAGGCGAGAAATTGAGTGTATAACGACGGCAGCAAGACGCCGATGATAATACACGATGGCGACGGCGATGACATGACCACAGATTTTATTTTTATTCCGGCAAAAAAAAAAGTTACAATCTGTTTCGTTTCGACCTGAGTCGATGCCGAAAGCGGTAAAATATTGCACCGCACGTACTTAGATCCAGCTGCTATACGAGGGAAGGACTGGACAACGTCGGCCGATCCCGAAGCCGGTGCAGTCTAACAGCCTTTCAAAGTGCTAGCTGCCACAAGGGGAAAATGGGAGAAACTGGCACGCTCACATTTTATTATGCAACTTCTTGCTACGCGATGTCACGCACGCCAAATATAGTGGTTAGGTCAGCTATTATTCCCGCGTTTCATTCCTGCGCATACTTCTCCCGGCGTCAGCACGGGAGAAGTATGCGTTCCATTGTAACCTAATGGTTAGCAAATTATGCTGGGAGATCGGGGTTCGACCCCACCATTGGACACTTTCTTTTTTAAATTTTTGGCCCGAAACGATGCGAGGTAGAAACCTACCGAAAAGTTCCGGGAATGAGCCAAGGAATACTTCGCATTAAAAATAAATTTCGCGAAGCACTCAGTTGTAAACATGTGGTCAAGCCAGTGGAAATCGTGGCATTTTTTTACACCTTTTTTAGCCAGTTCGCATTGTCTGGTATTGCTTAGAACGACTAAAGAACTAAAATTGCCACCGCCGAATACTGCACATATTATGCACAGTTCTCGGACGCATAATATTCAGCACAACTCCCTGTGCCGCACTACGCACGTACGGGTCATTTCGTGCGGGTCACTCCGCACAGACTTCGTCTAAGTGACGTCCAAGTTTCTTAAGCAATGCGCCCAACCTTGTAAAAGGACATTGATGAGACGCTCACTGGAGATCTCGCGGCGGAAGTATACAGCGAACAGGCGGCCACTGCACATGACGACATGCGCTACGATGCGTAAGAAAAAAATGCGTTCGAAAGCACTGAAATGCTACAAAGTCGCCCCTTGTTTTCCGTTAGGTGTTGCACGGCTCCTAGATTAGAGACCTTCGCCGTGCTGATGCAGCCACAAGCCGGACCATGATTCTTTCCGCGCCGTTTTCCGGAGACCTCCGGGACCCCGAACGAACTGGTGCCGGACGCGGGAGCGGTCGACGGGCCAGGCGGGCTGCGACGCGGGTCTGGAAACGGAACAAGCTCGCCGTTGCTTTCTTTTCTCTTTCTTCGCTCGATCGCGTAGCCCACTCACGTGTGGCGAGCGACCGTAAGCAGCTAATTAAGCATCTAACCAACACCCATCTGCTGTGGGCGCACGCCGGCGGATGAGCGCGTCGTGCGCTCAGCCACCCCTCGCTGAAAAGGCGCGTCGGCGCGGTAATTAAACCGGGGCCGGCGATGGGTGCTAGCGGAAGTTTTTCAATGGGCCGCAGCCGAGGAGACAAAACGCGAGGTCCTGTGCCGAGATGTTATCACGTACTCGAGGAGGCGGGCAATTCGATTAGCTCCGGTTAGAGGTGCGAAGCCGGCGGCTTCCCATCGACGGGGTGGTCCCCGCTGCGGCCCGCGTGGCTGCTGCCGCCGCCGCCGCGGCTGAGCCACCGGTCGCTGCGGTTCGCGGCCCATGTGGCGTTCGGGGGGAGACCAGCCGAACAGCATGCCGGGCCGCGCGGCTGCACCAACGAGGCGTTGACAGCGTTCAACGCTGGCATGCGCGGTTCATCTCGAACGCACTCGAGCTGTAGAGTGTTGTTGGTGGGACGTTTGGCTCCGGGCTCGCACTCACAAGTGCTCACCTCGCGATTCGTGCGCTGTAGCAATTGGTAAGAGCAGGCGCTGCGGTCGTTCACGATCGCGAACACACTAGAGATCACAGCCAACCAATGACAGGCAGTTCTGACCACGGTAAAAGCTTCGTGCACTGATCCTTAATCATAGTGTGCCACGCACTATTCAGTGTTGGGGTGCTTGCGAACAAGGACAGTTCGATAAGTGTGCAGACATCAGTTGCATTGTTAGACTCGCCAAACTTGCACTAATGCTCACAACCAGTACGCCGCATGGAAAGCTGTTTGCAATTGAGCAGACTTCAATGGGGCAATTCAGATGAGCTGTTGGTGGCAGCGGCCAAGCTCTCAGCCCCTTTTTGTTTCTGCATATAAGTATTTAGAGCGGCGAAGATCCTGGTCGCATCGCTATCACCTATCATTAGTGAATAAAGCTGCGTGTGCTCTAAATATATTCTTATAATCAACGATGATATTCTTATAATCAACGCTACCCGTGCAGGGTAGCCAACCAAACATATGTCTGGTCAACCCCGTTGCCTTTCGCCATCGTTCTCTCTATACGCATTAGCAAGTTTTCATTCTTTTCTTCCACTTTCTTTTTCCATTTCAATGAAAAACGCGTCAAAAGTGCCGACAGCTTTCACTTTGTTGCAGAGGTTGCAGAACTGCTTGCATCTATAAGGTAAAACCTGACCGAAGTGACGGGCAATTTTTGAACCACTGCTTCGGGCCCTGGTCATGACCACGTCACGGCTTTAAACACGCTCGAATATGCTTCTTGCGGGGAACTGATCTTAGAGACAAACTTTAATCAGTGCGGTATTCTTCTCTCCTTTTTTTATTTGCTCTTCTTTACTTTTTTGTGACATCTCTTTTCTATTATATTTTATTCCCCTTACCCGCTTTCCCCAGCACAGGGTAGCCAGCCGGTCTGAGAACTGGCTAACCTCCCTGTCTTTCCGTCTATTCCTCCTTCCTTCCTTCCTTCCTTCCTTCGAATATGCGTCAGGCCTGGTGCCCTGACGCATATTAGATACACAGGAAGCGTTCACGGCTTAAACTGCAGTCTCGAAAGCTTTTTAGGGTATCACTTCGGACCCAACCTCCCATTATTTTTGCTCCAATCATTACTTCTCTCTCTCTCTAATTTGGAAACACATACTGATCTTACTCCTGGTTTTACAATTTTGTGTTCTGTGCCGCGAACGCATTTACTAAATTATTTCGCAGTCAGCCGAGGGTAGTGATGTCTGTGCAATGCCTCAACCACTCCAAATGCCTACATCTTGTAGATGTAGGCATTTGTGGGAAGGAACTTCCACACGAAACTCCAAAGGCGAGATGCTTCGCCTTTCGCGTCTAAGAGCGCGAACGCGAGCGCACGGTTCGCCGCCGCCGCTCCTCTCAGCGCGTGATGACGAACGCGCGCGCGGTGCGATTCGGCGCTCCATCGAAGCGGCCCATGCAGCGCTGCGTGCGGCGGGCCAACAGGTGGCTGCGCGGAGCGCGCCGCCGCAGCAAGCAAGCAGTGCGTGACTCTTCGGTGGCCCCGCGATGTTATCGCATCGAGTGCCCTCTCAGGAAGGAAATACATAAAAAGGGCGCTTTTTTTTGGGTTCCGTTTCGTCGGAAGCGAAGGAAAAAAACACGTGGGGGTGGCGTCCGAAATTCGATTATGCAAGAAGCGCGTTGTCACGGTTGGAGCGAGCGCGCTGGAATGGATAGCAGCGAAAGCTTAATGAATCCGGTAACGCCGCTGCTCCCTCCTCTCCTGCAAGGGCGGTTTTATTACGCGAGTTCGTGGCCCAAGTGGCATACTCGCTACGCATCGAGCTCACGAACTCTAAGGGCCTGCAGGTATGGCCGGCGGAGATTGCGGGGCGCCTTTTTCGAGCAACCCACGGTCTCCACTTTTCTTTCCCCACCCCATAAGGTGTTAATTTTGGTGCTCTGCTGAAGCGGGAATCACGACGTGGTGCGAAAATGGTCCGCTTCGACCTCGCTTCCCGCCGCAAGGGATGTTTTTCGCTTCGCGGAGTAATCCCTGCTCGTTGAATTTGGCCGATGCCCGCCACCTCTAGCTGGACCTCGCCCGCTATCATCTCAATCTGAGCTGGGATATATAGTAAAGGCGAATGAAGCCTCATCGTCTAATGATCATCTTGCATGCTGCTTTTCTTTTAATGTTCAAGCTTTTTAAAGTGCAAAGTGCAAAAATTCGAAAGTGGGGAATAAATAAAAGCTCTGAAGTTGTTGCCGATAAACAGAAACGACTGTTTTCATACTTCACAACGACAGAACCGAAGGCTACAAAAGCGGCATTTATCCTGCATGCCTGTTGTTTGTTTCTTTTCCTTTTACCGATGATTGCCGTAAATGGAGAGAATTACCTTAGCTCCAAGATCAAGGCTGAGCTTCAATAGGCAGAAGTGTTTCCTTGCAGGCATCTAACCTGTCGGGTCGCTCTACGCCGAGCGCTAAAAACAGATGCGTCTAATCTAAATAGGTCAGAGCTATGAATAATTAGTGGTTTGTGGCAACGGACGGGGTTTAAAAGCAGCTGCGGTATATACAGTATGTACAGCCTATCACAGAGCTCTGTAATCAACCTCATATATTCGTGGTGCTTTTACCTTTTCAACGCTACCTTATCAGCGCATGCACCCACGAGCCGATAAACACATTTTCGTGCTTATCAGGCTCGCTTTTATTCGTTAATTGCAGGCATCTCATGTCCGCTTGCGCAAGGATCTCTGAGATGCGTAATAGCCAGCGTGTGCGATTGACCCAGTACAGTGAGGCGGATACCGCGCGCTGCGAGCCCCACATATATCGACGAAATAAACAGTACACACACTCAAACTCGCTCAGAAAATATATATTTAGGGTACGCTCAGACTCGGCCAGGCTCAAGCTCTCCAAAAATCAGACGTCGCTGAACACACTCGGAATCATGCTCGAAAAAATCAGACTAAGTACGAGCCCACGCACTCATTCACACTCGCGCTCAGTCAGATTCACTGAATCACTGACTCACTCACACTCGCCAAATCATGAGCTCAATGCTTTTCGTGGTCACCCGGACACGTGCCCAAACGGGATCATGCTAACATAGCCTTGCCCGTAATCTCATGAACTCAAAAGCAACCGGTATCCACATGCGATTCTTACTAATTCGAACTCACTGAGCTCCCGTTATACTCGGGCTCACTTCGAGTAACTCTGGCCCACACTCCCTATATGTTCACCAACACACACACACCCACACGGGCTCACTGAGCCCACGTACGGACGTATGGCCGCGAGTGTTTTAGCTTCTCTTGAATGCAAGTACGGACGTGTAGAGCAGTGATTGTGTTATTGTGTTATATGACTTGAACCTTGCGTTAATTTATTATAGAGTAAATAACGTCTTCAATTAAAACTTTCGATTTACTTATTACACCCAACGCTTCCGTGTTCTCTCTCTTCCGCTATTATCTGGATCTTCCATAAAGCTTCACTGCTTGCCATCTGTAATTTCCTCCTTGAGGAAAAAGACGAGTTGGCTCCTTAAAGTTGGGGGTAGTAAATCCCTGGTTCTTGGTTGAAAGCGTTGTTCGCGTTAAAACGCTAAAGAACAAACGCGCCGATGAATCGAACACAACACACACACACACACACACACACACACACACACACACACACACACACACACACACACACACACACACACACACACACACACACACACACACACACACACACACACACACACACACACACACACACACACACACACACACACACACACACACACACACACACACACACACACACACACACACACACACACACACACACACACACACACACACACACACACACACACACACACACACACACACACACACACACACACACACACACACACACACACACACACACACACACACACACACACACACACACACACACACACACACACACACACACACACACACACACACACACACACACACACCACACACACACACACACACACACACACACACACACACACACACACACACACACACACACACACACACACACACACACACACACACACACACACACACACACACACACACACACACACACACACACACACACACACACACACACGCACACACACACACACACACACACACACACACACACACACACACACGATGCGCCAACTACCACCTGATTTATTGATTGGAAGGATGGACACATCGTAGGTCGCAATTTTTCGCGCACACGCACACAAGCCAGAAATGTCGTGACAGTAGAAGTTTCTCTATAATGCAACGAGTTGGCCTCAAACGTGTCTATCTCTGCGGAATATAACGTAATGGAAATGTCACAATATAACGCACGCAGGAGGACCTTATAAAATATTCCTCCATAAGCTCAGGCGCTGTTTTTGTTGCCACGCTTGCCCAGAATCTTAACCCGCGAAAAACACAGTTCATATGAACAGGCTTGCGTCGGTCGACATCAGTATACTCCGTGGACGTGCCGGCACGCTCCTCTATCGGCGACTCCAACACGGAAAGAATAGGCGTTTGTAAGAGTCTCGTAGCTATCTATACGGTTCAGCAATGTTGCATCACAGCGGAAGCGGCTGCGTTAGGCTTCAACGCCATGAAGCTGAGGACAGAGTGGGTGACTGATGGCACACAGTGAGAAAATGCGCCATTCAAATCGATTCCCATATATATATATATATATATATATATATATATATATATATATATATATATATATAACACGGGCTGCGAACTTCAATACAAGTCCAAGTGGGACGCCTTGTTGAAGAGCCGGAGTTCACGGACCAACTACAGGCCGTCTAGAGGGCCCGCGACGTCGCCGAGAGTCACCACCTTCCGGTCCCGTCGTGGGCGGAGCCTTCAACTAGATTGGTGAGCGGTCGGCTCCCCCCAATCATTTTCCTCGAGACACTTTAAAAAAGTTCTTGTCAATTGTCATATAGGACTCGGATTTAGCTGATGGACGAAGAAAAAAAAATATTCAGAGAATCGAGGTGCTTAAGAATAAGACGGTGTCATCCTCAATGACGACTCGATCATTCGTCACGTTGACGCTTCGTGTACATGTATTTCACTGTCTGCACCCGCCCAGCATATCCAGAGGAGTCACAATCAACTATTGAAGACGCGAGTTCATCTTCAGCATATAAGGAGGAAACTACGAGCTGCATGCTGGCCAAAATTTATTAATTAATTTATTTACTAAAACGCATTTGGCTTTCATTTAAGATGTTTGAGCATGAAAGACATAGGTGTATACACGGTGCATAGTTCAATATACGACGTGCGACGGGACCAAAAGATGGCCACTGCGACTGTTGTTGGAACAACTAGGAACCTGGTGGACACATGCTGAATGCGCTTGTTTGCACAACATGTCGTAAGTCGGAGTGCACGCGGTATCGTATCGCGAGTCTCCCGCCTTATCACTTCTCATGCTTGTGAGGCAAAGCAGAGCCCCGACGCCCCTCGTTCCTTAGTCGCGATTAGGCTCGCGCACGGTGTCCGCAAACCGCTGAGTCGCTAACGTGTACACCGTCGACGGGCGCCGTGCACGCCGTGGTGCGCGAAGACTCTATACGCATCGCGCGCGCATCCGGTGGTGCGGGGCATCCTTCGCTCGGTCGCCATGTTCGCCGCTTGCCGCAAGGTTTCCCGCGCACGTCGAAACCGGAGCCGGCCGGTTGAAAGCTCGCTCCCGTGCAGCGGGCTCGAGCGTTGTAGAGGCCGCCAGCGAGCGGAGGAATTATTTCCGCGTCCCAGAGCCGAGCCGGAGCTGCAGGAAATCCGCCATTAAGTCAGCAGCTCCAATGGTGCGCGAGCTGGTGCGCAGCATCGATGCGCGCAGCATTGCGCGGCCGCGGTCGGGCGCCAAGGCCGGGCCCGAACGCCGCCGAGGACCGAGCGGGCGCGACGGCAGCACGCGCCACCGGCCGTGGCTCGCGCACCCGCCATGGCCATGTGAGGGAGGAGGGTGCGCACGGGGTCAGCGCGAACCTGAACGGCTGCGGTGCAACGAGACGCGGGACTTCGCTATCAGGGTGTCCCTCTGGCTCGAGGCCGCGGTATACTGCCAGAGAACACCCCTGCTGTTTTATGCCGCACGAGCGGCACAGATGAATGAATGAGAGGAGCTTGATCGGGGGCGCTGAGAATGTGCGTGCACTCCAGTGTATACTTTTGAAGATCCATCAGCGCTAAATGCCGGCGTTTACCTGGAGGCGCCGCGATATTGCAGTCGTTTTAAGCAGAACCACTGTAAACACGATACGGGTATCCCTGAACTACTTTGAACGCAGTGATGGTCGACACAAGGAGACAGCCCTTCTTCGGTCATTGAGTGGTAAAGGCACAGTAATAAATACTTGTACGAACTAAAAGAAGAAAGAAAGAGAGAAAAAAAAAACGATTCGAGCGGTTATCGTGAGCCAATCCATTTCTTTTTAATGGCTGCGATTTCTGTGATGGATCTGTATCAAAGGCGTGACGTCGCTCTTTCCAAGGTCACGCGTTAGATCTCTCTCACCGTCGCAGCTGCTTTGGAGCAGCAGCGAAATGCAGAGGTATATCTACTAGGAGGCCGCTGTAACTGGTGACCGCTGAAAAACTTCGGGCCGTTTAAATTAAGCGATACATCAAGTTTGCGTGTGTGTAGCCTCTCATTATTTGTCTTGACGTGCGTGCACCCGCAAGGAAACGTAAGCGCAGCGCGCTCCGCCGTTTGAACTGCGATTGCGCCCGCCTAAACCGAAACACGGTGACACAACTTGTCGTGCGCCACCTTGTGTGTATACGCCCCGATGATGTGGCTCACGAACGCGAAAATACTCCCTTTTTGCTAAAATATATCCAGAATGGGACACCGCACTGGGGCTTTCTGTTTGTTGTTGTACGGATGGTGTATACATCCCTAAGTAAGGCATATAGTAAATATTTTCTACATTCTTCAGCAGCACTGGGCACGCGGGAGGGGAATATTTATCCGCGTTGTTGTTGAGCATCACCGGGAATATTGACCCCACATTTTAGAATAGAGGTGGAAAAAGTAAGCCGTCGGCGTCTGCTGTATACATTAAGCGCTCTTAACGAGCAGCAAGTTGTTTATAAAACCAGCTTCGCGACACCGTTCTCTGAGCTAACAGCCACGGCACCTATCATCCTGTTTTCTGAAACGCTGCGGCGTTACTTTCGAGAATCGACAGATGTC
Organism: Dermacentor silvarum; assembly: GCF_013339745.2. Lineage (NCBI taxonomy): Eukaryota > Metazoa > Arthropoda > Arachnida > Ixodida > Ixodidae > Dermacentor > Dermacentor silvarum. The sequence continues at coordinate 93,109,510 of NC_051154.1, read as the reverse complement.
TATACCAGTTTCGCTCGTTTCCTTAATGCAATACAAAAAATAAAAAAAGAACAATGATACACAGATGCTGAATGACTCGTTCCTCATCATAACGTGAAATGAGATCTCAAATTTGCACAAGCATTCCGAAATTGCGATTGCGTATATAGTTACTCACGATGGCAGCGCTTGTGGGAGACCATGCGTGAATGTATATCCGGTGTAAGATCTGCTACAGCGACCCGCCGCGGTAGCCTAGAGGCTATATAGCATTGCGATGCTGAGCTCGAGGTCGCGGGTTCAAAACCGGCCGCGGTGGCCGCATTCCGATAGGGACGGAATGGAAGAACGCTGGTGTTCTTATAAATTTAGGAGCATGTTAAAGAACCCCAGGTGGGTCAGAATTAATCTGGAGTTTTCCACAACGACGTGCCTCATAATCAGATGGTGGTTATAGCACGTAAAACACCAGAATTTATTGTAAATTCAATCTACTACAGCACAGCTCCGGCAACAACATATCGCTCACGTGGTTTAATCTCCTGTTCTCCTTTGTGTGCCCGTGGCTAACCAGCGATAAAGATACAAGCACGTCAGAGTCGTGATCAAGTATATATGCACGGAGATACGGTGAGCTAGCAGAAGAGCGTCGCGCTTCCTGACGCGAGAGCCGATTCGCAGCTGGGCGTTCGCCCGAAGCTACATGTTGCGTGACTCTGGCAATATCGGCGCCACCTGCGCAA
>NC_051154.1:92760699-92808688 GCF_013339745.2 Dermacentor silvarum | reverse complement strand
CTCTAACTTTCGAGAGGTGGACTTATTTAGACTGTCTAAACATGCTCCCCTATATTGCGTCAGCTTTTGTTGTACGGACAAGTATACATGGCAGTCGTTGGCAAAAGTATACGGACCATGGGAGCGCGTGGTAAACTGCATCGACGCGCCTTATTGCGGCGCGGCGCCTACTGTCGGGGGTCGCGCCAAAGCAGCGGTACACATGCGCGTCCCATCATATCTACCGGCGTACAAAGCAAGCACTTTGTATAATATGCGATTTCCTTGCTTTAGCCAGAGAAATCCAACAGCAAATAAAATGCCTAATAATTATAATATTAATGACACCAAGGATTGTGACGATGTTTATTTCTTCAGCGTTTTACTCAACGTAATTTAAGAGTCAATGAATAAATGATAGAGAGTTTTTGTTAATCAGGAAAATGCGACTTTAAGCCACCCCCTGAAGTGTAATGACAATGTGAACAGAGCGCTGAAGGTATACGTTGGACTGGTGGGGCTGGATGCGCGGGGGGGACTAACTCGGCCTCAGAGGGAGGTTAGAACCCTCCCCCCCCCCCCCCCCCCCGGCGGTGCGTCACTGAAAAGGCCGCGCGATAAGAAAAGGAATACGATGCGCGACAGGTCGCGCGAGCCAGCTCTGCCGCACCCACTTGGTGAAATAGCGGCCAAGACGTGACAGCGCTGAACAAGCGGCACCCCGTTGCCGTTTAGTCGACGAGCAGCGTAACTTCGCCAGGGAAAGCAATATGGCACGCTGGCAGATATGGTGGGACGCGCATGCGCAACGCCGCTTTTTGCGCCATTCTCTACAGCAGGTGCCGCGCCGCCAGAAGTATAGTGTACTATAGAATAATGACATTATCCTACATGTAAGTAAACTATCGCCAGAAGGCGCGTCGATGCAGTCTGGCATGCACTCTCGTGGTCCGTATACTTTTGCTCACGGGTGTACACAGGATGGGACACTTATGCGCCTCACAATATCTCGCAGTGCTCAATCAATGTGCAGTTATCACTTATGCGTGCGACTACGATCATTCACATTTTATAACCCTTGAACTGGTGCTTAAACATTTCTAATTAAATTCTGTGGATTTGCGTGCCAGAACTTAGATCTGATTATGAGACACGCCGTTGTGGGGGGCTCCGGATTAATTTCGGGCACCTGTGGTTCTTTAACGTGGACCGAATGCATGCTGCGTTTTTCATTCCACCCTTATCGGAACGCGGCAGCCGCTGCCGGGATTGAACCGACGACCTCGAGCTCAGCAGCGCAACACCATAGCCACTGGGCTATACCGCGGCTGGCAACTTGCGCTTAGCTCCACTGTCCTTGATCACACCGCAACTCAGATTACGTAAAAGTTGAGATCGGTCGAGATTTGTCTCGTTTTTATTTTATGGTTCACTTTATGTAACTTCGTGTCCCCACCCCAGAAAAAATGGGGCCAGAGACCGTACCTCTCTGGTCTCCCCTTTTTTTCCTCACCGCTTCTGCGCCCCCCTTTGCAAGAGTCTGCTGCTTTCGAGGCGTCATTCACAAAGGTTCCTCAATTTCAGCAAGATTTGACTCTCCCCACCCAGTTTAGCTTTCATTGAAACCATATTGCCTGTGTGCTGTAATTCGCCCTTTATGACTCGGTTGCCCCCTCCACTTTTCTCTTATTTTTATTTCCGTTGGGCTGTGAAGGGAATATGAAGAGTACAAAAAAAAAAAAAAAGCGATTCGGAGCAGCCTATGGCTTACTACTATATACCGGTTGAGGCAATTGCTTACTTCTGCGCAAGGCCACCATAGCGTGGTCCCTTCGTGACGCGCTTACATTTCGCGGACGATACAATATTTGAGGAAATAAGTGTTCTGTTCCTCTTGGTGCGAGTAGTAGCACGGGACATACCCTTGACCCAAGAATCGTTTGCCCACTGGCCGCTGGAGCATCGAGCGCTTAAATAAGGCATGACCCATCGACGAATCGCGCGCGGCGCCAGCGCGATTGCCCCCTATTACGCTGCCGGCCTTGACCGTGTCTCGGCTAGCTTACGGTTCCGCTTATCTGCGGTCAACTCTATGCGCCTTATCGGAGCGCACGTGTGGTGTGCTGGGCGCGTGCGTCCCTGTGGCGTCCATGCGATAGAGCGGCCTGTTACGCCCTGGAGCATTGCACTGAGCATCTCTAAGCATGCGATTGTGCGCACGCGTGTAACAAAAGAAAGCCGCGAAGGGCTTAAACGTCTGTTACCTTGAAAAACAGATGCGTGCAGCGCGTATCGGCCGCAGCCCAGCTGCTTGCGGGGACTGTTAAGACAACGGACAGTCGACGGCTGCTTCGGCGCTGACACGAAAAATAAACCTCCGCGATTGTGAGACCGATTCGCATCCGCTATCTGCGCTGGTGCTTTGCAATTGGGAATTTATCTATGATGCAAACGTTATATATGGTGTTGCACTCTGCGTTGCATATCAGTTAGGTGGCACTTTGTAAGGCGCCGAGTGTTATAGGTATATCCTCATCTGAGTTCTTTGTGGCGCCAAAAAGGGGCATACGATACCGTCTTTATCGTTTGGTTTACAAGATTACGAGGCATGTTGCAGGGGCACCTGCACGTCCCTGTATCGCCGCGAAATGCATAATATATACACCGGCGCGAATCTCCTGGCACGCAGACAGGCCAGCTTCCTTTCATCCACTGTTGCATCCAACTACGCGGCGCCGCTTCTCGCCACGGGGCTGTGCCGGCCGGGGCGTGAACGCGGGTGTACCGTGTCTGGGACGCTGGCTGAGGCGGTGGGCACCAACCCCACTCCTCAATGTGGCGGCAGAACCGCAGGACACGCACGGCTAGCAACAGCTGGCTCTGGAACTGCACGGCTAATGTGGCGCGCAGGTGCCCTTGAGTCGGCCTCCCCAAGGTCACCCGTGCCGAGACAGATCGTTAGATCCAACTTTAGCGCGCGCGCTTGTGCACATAACGATGCAGAATCCAGCCGGGTGGCTGGGCATATGCTTTAAGCGTTCTGACATGGGGTGATAATGTGTATAGTCTGACTTGTTCTTTTTGTTCCTTACGTGACGTTATGATGGCGGCCTGCTATTTGGTGACGCAGATTGCCGCCACTGGCTGCTTTACGGTTGCAAAATGAGGGTTCTGTGTTATCTATCGGTGCGTTTATCGCTCTGTCGCCGTCACTTTTTAAACCAGTTAGTGACTGGCTCTTCAGTGAAAAAAGGATTAAGCTTCCGGTGCAAACCGAAAGCCTGTGTGCTGTACTTCGCCCCCCCCCCCCCCCCCTCCCCGCTATGTTTTTCTATTTTGCTTTTCGTTCTTTTCCATGACGCGAAAAATAAACCTCCGCGATTGTGACACCGATTCACATCCGCTATCTGCGCTAGTGCTTCGCAATTGGGAATTTATCTATGAGAAATTGTACACATGCTAGCTGTTCATATATATAAACTTCGAAAACTGGGCTGCGTACATGCGTGCTATTACTTTCGCGAAACACGAGTGTTATAAAAGCGACTGCTCCGTCTAGTTTTATTTCTTGTCCCGCGTAGTGGCCGTTTTTTGCACTTCCCGTCTCACTATTTACAGGACGGACACCAGATTTCCACCTTGTGCGCCCACATTGGAACGGAATTAACGTGGCCGTGACCCAAATTTTCATTTTACTACATGGGACTATTAACACCGTAGTTCTGCCGCGTCACTCACGCTAATTTGACTACCCCTGTCGCCCCTTCCCTCCGCCCGTGCTGTGTACTCTAATCGTGCGCTCCTAACGTTGTGAAGAAATCGAGATAAGAGGCGCCTTTCGGACAATGTCTTCTCGTGTCTTTGCCTTGTATTTCTTCCTCGGCACTTAGCGTTCCATTGCTCATTTAGCAATCATCTGAACGTTAGGAAGTCCCTTGTGATAAACAGTGCACGTCCAACATACTGCTCACGAGAAGGGAGATTTTCTCACATCTTGGCACTGTTAACAGCAGCAGCAGCAGCAGCAGCCAGACGAACAAAATGCTTCAACCGACCCCACCCGTCGTGAGAAACGTCGCGGAAGTCCTGTGGGGCATGGCGTAACGCTCTGCGATGGTCCGCATTTCGTCACTGCTCCCCTGTCGCCTCACAGGCACGCTGACCTGTTGCGCTGATGAAATCAGCCTATGCGGAAGCGCCGACGCGCTTTTTCTGGCTCCATTGTGCAAGCCGCGCACCGCCGCGCATAGTTCTTGCCCCGCGGGCATCCCTGCTTCGCTCGAGTCACGCGTTTATCACCGTGAAAACTGAGAAACGCACGCGCAAATGCTGCTGTACATGGCAGGCCTGTATGAAAGTGAGCGCCAGATTTGCGTTTAAAGCCGCTCATTTACCTTGCTACGCAACTGAACTTTTAAGAAAAAAAAAACGAAAAAAAAAAAACAGTTTATGATCAGGATTCTTCAGCAAGCTATGTAGCACGTATCAGCGAATTGGGTTCAGACTTACACTATTGCATAAATTTCAGTTCGAACAAAGTTCAAGTGTTCCCTTTTATATTGGTGCTCACAACGTTCTGAAGCCTGTTTCGCATTCCACGTGCACGTTCTCGCTGTGCCTCTTTACATTTTGCGTTGATCAGAAAGGCACCAACACGAAACGTTGGCCACTTGTACCAGACACAAAACGACTGTTTTGCATCTGTCGGACATTCCTGCCGATTCCATAGCATGAGCGCTGGCCAAAGAGTGTTGTCGTGGGAAAGGGAGCCGCTGCGGTATTCGTACTGTCATTTGATAGCCCGCAGCAGTGCCGGCGCAATCGGCGCCTCCTTTGGCCGCTTTGCTGCTCTGCGATTAGCTTTCCCGCCATCCTACTGCTACCACGGCAAAGCCAACTTTGAGCCCCGTTGAAAAGCAATGATGCTATCACATTGCAGGGAACAAACCTAAAATGAAGTACTGACAACAGGACAAAAGTCACGGTCGAATGTGAATACGACGCTCGGCCGTGTATTTTGCGCTGTTTTACTATGGAACCAAACCAACTAACCCAAGTCAGAACCTTACTAAAGTTAAACGTCCACCTTCGCTGGTGAAGCGACCCCACCGTTGTGGGTAGTTGTGGACAGTGTATCAGGATGCCAGCTGTACGGCCCACGTAGGTACCGCCCGCACAGCCACAAGCCGCTCACGGCACCTAGTTCGATTGGGATTTCTCAATTTGGCACTACTACTGACGATCATGCTCCTAATGAGGGCTGTTCGAATATGGGGATTGAAAATGGGCTAGTGTGGGTAAACTCTATAGCATTAAAAAAATCGTTTTAAGGGGGCCGCGCTCTCCGATCAGGATTAGCCATTATCCTTAAAATTAGGAAGCCCTGAGCACCGGCTGCCTCGCAATCATGGTCAAGGCCACCGAGAAGGGGAGTGCAGAAGGAAGGAGGAAAAAAAAAAAGAAAAAAAAAAAAGAAAACGCATCCCAAATCGAGTTCCGTGCGCCTGCCAACAGCAAGAATAGATCGACTCGGTCGCAGGCTCGTCGCGCCATCTCTCGGCCGCCGATGGCGTAACGCACTTGCTGCTGGCGGAGCGATACACGCTCTGTACTCATACACGTGCGCAATTCCTCTTCCTCCTGCTCCTCTCTCGTTTAGGCGAGGAAGAAAGCGCACGTGTCGGGGATCGCCCATGTGACAGGTGGCTCCTCCTTGCCCCATGGCCCCGCACACTATCTGGCCGCGCTCTCCCCACCTCTGCCGCGCTGCGGGGTCACCTTTCCGTGCTTATCCGCTCGAGATAGCGTTGCCGATCGCTTCCAGGTTGCTTGACAGCGGTTGTCCAGGCAAAGGCTAAAACAAACTCGCGCGGGCCTGCGCTTCTTTGTGTATTAATTCATTTTCATGCTCATTCCTTTTCAGACGCCACGTGCGTCCATATGAGAAAGTCTGCTTATGCTCCAGGGCCGCTCTTGCTTTTTGCATTGCAGTTTCGCAGAATACAGAAGTGTGTCCGAAAATCAATAAAAAATTACCCTGAACTTTGACAAAGGACGCCACGCGAACACTTTTTCTTAGAACCGCGTCGCTCACATTTATTCCAGCAAAAAAAAAAAAAAAAAAAAGACATAGTAAAGTATGGATCCTACGCTACCATTGAAACAGGCTGGGTGGCATAATGCCGTTTTATAAAATATTTGTGTGCGTTTTTCGATGTCTATATTAGTACCCTAAGCGCACGAAAGTGCCGATTCGTTTATTCCTGCCCAGCTGAGATACGTGACAAGTGCGCTGAAATCACATGCGACCATGTTCTGACCATTTAACGGTAACCTAATTTGTGCGAACTTCCCCCTTTCAATTTCTCTCTGTTTCAGTGGGACACTCGAGTTCCTTCATGACTGGCATTTCCGCTCACTTGTTGCACACATACTCCAGGTTGACGCCGTAAGCTGCTGGGCGTCCTAAATAAATGTACATACTGATTGTTCAGCAACTGGCGAATCGGAACAAGGAGTGCAGTGTGCAGAATAGAATCGTTAGCAGACTTGTTAACGCGCTAACATAAGTATTTTGCGACGCTATCTCTGTCATATTACCTATTCGCTAGAAAACAAATATGTTGGTTGTGCTTAACCACTTGCGTGTGTGTAGTGTTTTACAAGGCAATTACTCAGTCTTGACATCGCCTGGCGTGACACCTGGTAGCGAATATGGACCAACGTTTCCATCTGTCGTTTCTTTATGTCAAACAGAGATGAAATATACGTGTATGAACACAAGTGCTCTAATTTCGCCCTTGCTAAGATGAGACTTGCGTAAAGCCGCACAGCTTTGCTCACGTATTTCTATCCAGGTAGCATACCTGTTAACAATGTGTACTTTGTGGCCTGGCTAAAAGTAATACCAGGACGAACAACCGTGGCTTGTAAGGATTATGTGTTCCTGCCTGACAATTCATACCGGAAACAAGTATTCCTCCTGCGATTTTTGCCATGCTGTATAATTAGTACCCTTGAAAAGTAAGGTTAGTCAATCATTTAATACAGGCAATGACAATAGATCCTGCAGCTGTGTGGGAATCGCTCTCCACGTTCTATATACGTACAAACGTTTCTACGTTTCTGTATCCCATCCTATGATTGTTACGATTGACAGTGGTATAACCAAGGGATGTCGCTGAAGCCAACGTACCACAGTTGCTGCCCTGACGAATACAAGTACCCTTGTCGAAACGTTGGCTTCAGCGACATTCCTTGGTTCTACCACTGTAGATCACCTCAGGCCTCCATCTTCTACTGAACATCTCTGATGTTTTGGATTTCTACGGCTGTTGGTGGTCCAGTTTTCGAGGACACCAAGCTTTCACATCGCCTGCCTTACCGACATGCCACATATTACATCGATACCTCTCTAACCACTGCTGATATGTGAACTTATCGCTTCGTAACTGAAGTTATCACTCCTGCTTTTAGTGTCATGTCAAACTGCATATGTGTGCCTATTTATTCTTTCTATTCACGCAAAATGGATTTCTCTTAATTTCTGGTGTTTTGAGCGTTACGTTTCGCATTCCTTGGTGTCACTATGTTTAGGCACCTGGAGCTGCACGATGTTAGCGAGGATATTGGGCTTCCAGGACAAATTTGTTTCTGGCGGGGACAAGGAACAAGGACGCGCAACTGCCGTTGCACTGCTGACCGATTACATAATAACGGAAACTGAACTTATTACGAAAGCACACTGATCTAACTGTCTGGTTACCTCATGATTACCTCACGCATTCAAATGTCCTTCATATGTCCTTCAGAATGGTTATTGACGGAAGAGCTATATGAACTTCCGTTCTGAGTGACTACGTTGTAGATTTTGGGCAACTATGTAAAAGTGGTCTCCTCGTTCTTTTGATTCTCGCAGCTTGTGAAGAACGTGTTCTCGAGTCTCCGCGCACGATGCTCTGGCAGTCCTGGCCCGGTGTTGGGGTAACAGCCGCGTCCGCGCTGCGCTACAACATCCCCTGTGGATTACGCCAAGACAGAAGAGGACAATGCTGCTTCACGGCGGATACCGTGTGTGGGTGCCAGTGCGCGCGTGTTTTGTGCCATCGTGTTCTGCATGAAGTGGGCTCCATGATCAGTGAGCGTGACCGCCCCGTCGTGTTGCGCTTCGCGAGACAAGTGCCCCGTTTCAAGGAGAGAATGAAGTGTGTTGTGCGATCAGTGGTGCACCTTTGCAATCTTCACACCTTTCGGATATAACGCGCCGGTCTCGCGCTTTTTGGCGTGAGGTCCGCTGTAAATAGGTGCTCTGGTAAGTTCAGGAGGCATAAACTATAGGAAAGCTAAACTAGGAAGTGGGGGGTTGTGCAGGAGGAATGTCGCGAGGCGCGGACGAAACCAAAAGTGCACGAGTGTGCCTGAAGCCGCTGCCTGCTGCCGCGAAAAGGTCGTCGTCCCTCATGCACGGTTGCGCAAATGGTCGCCACAGTTTCACACTTCGCCCACACCTATTCCCATGCCAAGAAAGACCATCGGCGGCATAGTAAGAAGACGTAACACGGTCGGGGGAGTGCGTAATGACCCTGCAATAACTCATATATGATACGTAGCGACGGTTTGCTTCGTTTTTCGCAACGTATATTCCGGTTTTGTTTTGCTGGCCGGCGATGCACATGGAAAGAAGGACGCGTGAACAATGCGTTCCGCGCAGGCTCAGCAGCGTCCAAGCGCGTGCTCGAGACAGAAAACCCGCGCACTGTGCTCTTGGAGGCACGCCGCGGTCCGTTCACCTTTGGTTTCGACCACGGCTCATCGCAAATGGGGTCTCGTTGTCGTCCGACCTTTGCTTCTTATTCGAAGCGTGGGAAATTGCGAATTCACTTCATGGGTGCGCGCGCGGCAAGGCGAAACGATCGCATGTCAACCGTTTCACTTTGCCGTTCGCTCATGGCACATTACAGCTGCCGTGCTTCCACAGTGCTCTGTGTTTATCCGTTTATTTGTTTAAACCGTGATTAAACGAAACGCTCACGTGCGCGCTCAGCACACATTTAAGCACTGCCATCACTCGGTGCGCAATTCTCTGCGGTCTGCGTTCTTGTGTGCTTGTAACGTTGCTTTTAGGAAGTATCGAGTGGATGAAGCGGGAAATGTTCGAAGCGCCCGGTGAAACTTGCCAGCGACAGAGACTGTGGCCCCGTGACAGCGCGTCAGTCTATGACATCGAAAACCACCAGCGACTGAATCCATATAGCCGCCGATCCCCGCTGTCATCTTGGGTAGTAACCGTTATAGTGAGAAAAAGAACAACAAATAATTGGAATGAACAAGGAGGGGAAAAAAAAAAAAACAGATCCGTGCGGCATTGTCGCTCGATTCGGGTCCGCGTGACACGTGCGCATTGTCAGTGGCCACGCTTTGCCTTTAATGCAACTAATAGCACAGTGATAAATCTAATCATAGCTGTACCGCGAACTGCCTGGATGTTTTTGTCTGCAGGCACGCGACCGGGGCGGCGCCTTGAAAGGCTCTCGGTTACAATAGGCTGCCTGGAATGACAGCTGCCATTTTGTGGAATTTTTCCCGACCTGAACTCTGATATATTGCCGTCGACAAAGAAAAATTAAATTAAAAAGAACAATTCGAGAACTTGGCTTCCAGAGACGCTTGACTGAAAGCTTTCCTTGGTCATATGCATGCTGCCACAGCGTGGATAAAAGGGTATCGTTCTGCTCTGAATAATTTTGGGCAGTATGCGTGTATACATTTCTTGTCCCTCTGTGCAACATTTATTGAGTGGGGCGTAATGGGATGGGCACTCTGTCGGGCACTTTCCCACATTTAAGTCAGTTCCCTAGACTGCTGTCTTCTTTATGGTCGCCTGAATAGGATGATATGAAAATAACGAGAGAGAGGGAGAAAGCAAGCAAGGAAAGGAAAGGTAGGGAAGTCAACCAGACGAGCGTTCGGTTTGCTACCCTACACAGGAGAGAAATGAAACGGAAGGAGCAAAAGAGGGAGAGAGACATGCAGTACCGCCAGTGTGATGGTGCGCTACTCCAGCGAAGGAACGCAGCAGGCATCGAAGACAGAAATACGCAGCCCAACCTGGGGGCGAAGCCCTTCTAGCTCAAATAAAACACACACAAAACCAGAGACTCCGGGCGCTACACTCGCATCTGATTTATTAGAGTCCCCTAGAAGACCGGACAAAGCAAAATAACTGGAAAACGAAAAACAAAGAAATCTCGTTTCCGTAATGACACGCGGAAGAATCGCTGACACAATCCGCGCCTCTCTCCCTGATACGAAAATGCTCTAAGAAATTCGCGTGCAGTAGTTTATTTGCTTCTGCATTCTCGTGAAGCCGAGTTTCACACTTTCAAACCCAATGTGCAGGCTGATGCGCATCGCCTTTATTCCTAATTGAATGTTCGTGCTCCCGAGCACCACCGTCAGAGGTTTCCCTCGCGAAAGAGAAATGAATGAATGAACGTTCGCTCGAACGACAGCTTCCAACGGTGACGCCACCTAGCATTGTAGTCGGCGTCGTAAACACAAGTGCACAAGGTTGTACAGTTCCTGAAAGGGAGAGCGTGCGTGTAGTGTGACGTCACCACTGTCGCTTCAGGCGCCGTCTTGGACCGAGCAACCCGCGAGCGCTTTAAGTGGCGCCCACGAAGTTCTCGCTCATGGCGCGTGTACACTTGCCCACAGAACTTGTCTCCGATGACCCTGAACGCGGGCTGAATTTCTTCGCTGCTTAAGGCGTGAGGGCTGAAAATCGAGACGTGCACTATGCGCAAGCCACTGTAATCCCCCCTCCCCCCCTTGATTTGCATCTCTCTCTTTTGTGAATCCGTATTTGAAAGTTTCTTTTTTAAGTTTTTTTTTCTCTTTTTTTTTTTTGCGGGCACGTATACACGTGTCGAAAGCGGTTCAGGAAAAAAAATATATAATTAAAACAAGAACGGCGTCCTTCACGGCGCTATGGCGTTTGTAGTCGTTTAAACCCTGTCGGCCCGTGTTGCGCGCGTGTTCGCCCATAATTGTTGTCGCACACTTACCATGCCAACCGCGATTCTGGGGCCAGATTCACAAAGCTTTTCTTTTGTAAGTTCGCTTTGCCATTGGCCAGCCGCCTTCGCTAATGATATGTCTGGCATCCGGATTGGCTAAAATGTATTCTTACGAAACGTTCTAGCGTAAGAAGCTTTTGTGAATTCGGGCCCTGATATTCCTCTTGCATAAAAATAAATTTAAAATAAAGGGGAATGAATGCCCGCACCACCAGGGTATCGCAGGCTTAAAGCCAATTGGAAAAAAGTAATGCGGTGTGTATTAACCAAAAGCATCTTTGAAGATAAAAGCCAATAAAAAAGGGGGGGAAAATAAAGGTAGAAGTCATAAAAATAACAGGTGCTGGAGATAACAAGGTAACTTAAAAGGGTATGAATGCGAGCTAGTTGGTCCGAATCCATCGGTGGAAAAACAGCGCGAAATAAACACGGACAAGGGAGGAACACAGGACAAGCGCTGACTGCCAACTACTTGGGTTTATTGTGCTCATACACAAATATACCTTTGAAAAGGGGTTTGTGGTAAGGGGGAATTATCATGCACTTCCAACCGCGCATGCGTCAAGTGATTTAAAAAGTGACTACTAATCTGATAGTGGATTTTAGTTTCATTCTTACGAGGTCACTTTTTAATCACTTGACGCATGCGCGGTTGGAAGTGCATGATAATTCCCCCTTACCACAAACCCTTTTTCAAGTGTATATTTGTGTATGAGCACAATAAACCCAAGGAGTTGGCAGTCAGCGCTCGTCCTGTGTTTATTTCACGCTGTTTTTTTTTCACTGAAGGTAGCAAGGTTCCCGGCGTATTATATACTCCGCGGCACGAGCCCCCCGTTTTCAGTACTTTTGGACTAACCGTGGCGGCTCTTCTACTTAGGATATAAAGTTGTGGTATATGCCATAAAAAGCTTAATTCTTGTAGATTCCAACCATATATAATATAAGGAAATTGATTAATGTGATTTAGAAATAAATGTTCAAGAACAAGCATGAGATACATGGTTTTTGCGAACTGTGTCTCAGTTGTGACCATATTTAGAATAAACTATCGCACTTACTGCATTGCGGCTTGCTCTGTAGCTTTAGGACATATTTATCTAGTTCCTAGACGTAGCAAAATAATTTGGAATTTTTACTTTTTGGATAATTTGCTTTTGAATATTGCCAAATATCGCGATCTTCTGTTGTAAACAGCCTGACAACTACATGCTCAAGGGAGCTAAATTTTGGATAACGTAGAGTTCAAGGAATTTCCATTTAGGACGAAAAATTTCATTCATGTACCTTTATTACTTTTAAACCGCAGCTTCGTAGCTTTAGTACCTTCCCGCAAAAATGGGCAAAAATAAAATCAGAATTCTAAAGATGGCTTAATTTCGGCCGCGTTATTAGGAAAACTAATAAAGTTACATGAATGAAATTTTGCGTCCTAAATGTAAATTTCTTGAACTCTATTTTATCCAAAATTTAGCTTCCTTGAGCGTGTAGTTGCCGGGCTGTTTACAACAGAAGATCGCGATATTTGGCAATTTTCAAAAGCAAATTATCGAAAAAGTAAAAATTCAAAATTATTTTGCTATGTCTAGGAACTATATAAATATGTCCTAAAGCTACAGAGCAAGCCGCAATGCAGTAAGTGCGATAGTTTATTCTAAATATGGTCACAACTGAGACACAGTTCGCAAAAACCATGTATCTCATGCTTGTTCTGGAACATTTATTTCTAAATCACATCAATCAATTTCTTTATATTATATATAGTTGGAATCTACAAGAATTAAGCTTTGTGTGATTTATACGACAACTTAATATCCTAAGTAGAAGAGCCGCCACGGTTGCTCCGAAAGTAGTGAAAACGGGTGGCTCGTGCCGCCGGAGTGGGACCGCCACCTTGAATGTGACAGTTATGAGGCGGTGGAAGAGTACCTGACCATTCGGTCCGTTCGTGTATCTCATATTACTTAAAAATGAAACAGAAACGAAAGAAAGATGCGATGAATGGCAGAGACAGATCCGAGGTTATGTTTGCGAGTGTATACCAAGGCGGGGAGCACGTGCTGAGACAGAAGAGAGAAGACATATAAGTCCGCGGAAAACACGAACACATTCAGAAGGTATGGTTAGTGGGATGAGAAAAGGTAAATGCGAACTGGAAATATTTGAAAAAAGAATACGGGAAAGAAAATGAAAAAAAAAAATATAGGAGACATGAAATCTCGATACCTACTCTCTTCAAGCGCAGACCCACATTCTCCCTTCAACCTAAGTAACAAGAAAATAAAGGCAGATGACAGGTATTTCCTGTCATCTGCCTTTATTTCTTCTGAAATCTGGATCTGGGTATAGCAGATACACATCTGGATCTGCGCTTGAAGAGAGTAGGTATTGAGCTTATTTAGCGGGCCTGCGCTGAGCTGCACGCGCGTGTTGCTGACACACACACACACACACACACACGTGCGCGCGCACGCACGCACACACATGCCTAATCCGTGGTCGACCGCACGTACATATATTATTCGCTTCCTTGTTAAGCACAGTGGTGTCGCAATTTCTGTTGATTTACATAAAAAATAGGGGTGCGGGATTATTCGAAATTTCGAATCGAATAGTTGCCATTATTCGATTTGAGAACTGGCTATTCGTAGTTGTCGAATATTCTTTCTTTCGAGTATGTAAAGGATAATAAACATTAATTGGACCCCCGAGGCAGTCAGAACGATGTACGTAAGGACTGTCCCGAACGATTCAGCCGCCGTATACCTGCACTAGCTTGTTGCACAGGGACCACTATAGGGTCTGAGTGAACGCACGGGGCACTTAAGTTCTGCTCAACAATTCCCAGTCATTCAGTAAGAAAGGCTCGCTTTTAGGCAGCCTATCTACGATTGTGTTCCGATTTTTCATTTGGCCGGTCTCACGGTGTTTTCATTCCTTTAAAACAATGTGCATGCGGTGTTGTAGTATCACGCTTCTCTCCTTCAGGGAACGGAACACTGTACGTTCATCTGATAACATGCTGTTCCGTTGTTTCATTGGTGTCATTGACGTGTGCCCTGGATAACTGAAAGAAGTTGTCTATCATTTACAAGCTCCTCAGTTGTCCGAACGTGTATAATTAGGAGTGATATTACATGTGTGTCTCGGTGTGTAAAGCCTGGTTTATTTTTTAACCAAACGGACTCCGCCCGCACTTCATAATCATTCTTGCTTTAGAAATCATATAATATTCGAGTCGATATTCGGTGGTCATTTGTTCCAAATATTCTTGTTCGATTGGAAATTACTCCACCGTGAATCTGTAGGGTAGTGCCTAACATTCGCGCCTCATAAAGGTTATTACATATGTTATGTTATAACTCTAGTCCCGATCAAGTCCTTCAGTGAGAACTGTAGAATGACGAAGCATTATTTCAGGGTACTTGCGGTAAAAGCGCATCTGCTGATTGCCACAGCTCAAGCTCGGAGGTCAGCGGCCGTGCGATTTATCTAAACGTGAGGAGTCATGATCGTCCGATGCTTGTTCAGCGTGTTCGTCTAATTAAATAACGTTGTGCTTCGCGTATACCGAGCCATGCATGCTCGAATAAACGCAGTAGGCTAAGAGTAAAATCTGCAAACCGGTACAATCCGTCCCCACACACGCATAAGAGATTTTCGAAAGAACCACTGAACCAAATTAAGAGCTCCTGGACGCTCTTTCGTGCCGCTTAAATGCATATATGACCCGTGGAGAGGTGGATGCTCGCTCAACTCCTTCGCACACCGTTAGTTCTCGGCATCGTTACAAGCAAGCCGCGAGTTTCACATCGCGTCACAGCCTCGTCGCGTGGCGATAATGCAGCATTTCACTTTCTGCAGCCATGGTAACCGAGATCGGGCGACGCAGCGCTGCCCGATTTCGGAGGCCATCATGCAACAGAGGTTCGTCGGTATCGCGCGCCCCCGTGTGGTATTAGTGCGTCCAGCAGCTCCGGAAATCTGTGCTACCCATACTGGTATCAAGCCCGTGCCTACAATCCCCCACCATTATAATGAGCGCCTCGCGCTGCGCTTCCTCATGACATGCCCACGGCCGCTGGATAAAAACACTGTGTTTTATACGCACAGTGTGTTTTTATCCAGCGGCCGTGCCATGCCTGTCGTTGCACCGGGTGCGCGCCCTGTGCGCCTCGTAGCCTATCGCCTCTCTCTCTCTCCCCTCTCCTGGCGCAACTCCTTGGCCGCTGCCGTCCGAGATGATACGCAACAAGGTCACATCGTATGCGTTTCGTCATCCGTGAGCGTTCTCCCGCAACCTTTCCTCTTATGTAACCGGCAAGGACTTCCGCGATAAAGGGTCTTTACTCGCCACCGCTTTCGTCGGATTGCCCGCTTCGCTGGGCATGGGCCACTTAGAGGGGAAAGTTTTACGCCACTGGGAAATTTGACGCGAAATTATAGCGGCTATATCAAGGCTCATCGGCATTTGCTCTTTTTTTTTTTTTTTTTCCTCTTCCGTCTGAATTTTCAAGACGGGCCCGGATCACATGAGCAGCTGCTTACCGATGTTCGTGAAAGCCTGTATGTTTGTATAGCAGACCTGTATAACATGTTTCCTGATAGTAGCAACCTCTTAGCCTTAAGCTTGGAGTCCAACGAAGAGGCTTCTAAAGGACGTGACGGCAGCTCAAACAGCTATGGACACAAACACGATAGGCTCCACGTAAGAGATAGAAGGGCAGCAGCATAGATTAGATGTCTCGTGAACGGGAGTTGGCGTTGTAGTCGAAGTGTCAGCTGGGGCTGTATATGCGATGCGTAGAAGAGGTACCCAGCAAACCACACAACTCGCTTACACGTCTGAAAATATACCAATGAAGCCTTAGGACCTTCTAAGGAAAATCAGGAACACCGTTCCTGGACCGTTCCGCCAGCATCCCCGGGCCGCCCGTATTGTTCGATTATTCGCCTCGGTTCAACAGTTTTGGGGGAAAAAATCTATTCAGGTATGCAGCGTTCGAGCATTAAAAACGCACTTGTGCTCTGTAAAACGTCATGCACCTTATCGACTAACAAGCGGTTAGACCGTGCTCGTGCTGTTTTCGTGTGTCCACTCTTCTTCAGATCGAGTGGTCGTCTACGCAGAAATACCGAGTTCGAGCCTCCCCGGTCCAGTTGCGGTTAAGTAACGCTGCGATTAAATGAGAATTTTCTTTTTCTTGTTCTACTACAACACAACTAGTATGGCAATCACCTCCTACGAGCATACATGCTAACAATGACTCCGTCTGCGTTCATGTCTAGAGTGCCGTGCCAAATGGCACGGCAGACTAGACGAGTAGCATAATTATATTCTGTAGTCGCCTGTTAGGGGAGTGCGAACATTATAAATAAATAAATAAATAAATAAATAAATAAATAAATAAATAAATCCCAGGACTCCAGTGACTCTCATACAAAAAACACAATGACGAGCATCAGTTACGAGTTCTAGACTCCTCGGTACGTTTAGAGACTCCGACTGATGTTTATCGTAATCATTATTATTATTATTAGTAGTAGTAGTAGTAGTAGTACTACTACTACTACTACTACTACTACTATTACTACTACTACTACTACTACTACTACTACATACCCCTCAGGGTACGAAAGGGCGTTAGAGATTGGTTGGGTACACTAGCTGCTAGACATGCACAAAAACCAAACAATGCAAAAAAGTACTTCATGGGTTAACAGTTGATGATATTCAGAAGCCCCCGCGGTACTTGCGGAAAACCGAGAGAACTTCAGTGCCACCTGAACTCCTGCGCAATGCCAAGAAGCTTTCCAGCAGTCTGTATGTATATTCTTCGTGTACCAGCAGTCACGAAGGGGACGGGGCATTTCATTATTGTGCAGCTGCTTCACGAACCCCCGCGCGTGTCTCGCGTGTATAGCATAGCAACACGTACAGCGCTATGCAAACGCGGGTAGAGCCAACGTGCACCAACGTTGTAGGCACCGCGTCTAAGTTAATCCAGCTGCCGTGAGGTGCACGAGGTGAGCCCCACTGTAGACAGCGTCTGCCCAATACAGGCATGATCTCTCCCCTTGCGAAAAGTGGCCGTCGCGTAGTGGCCGCAATGCCATGGCTTGAAACCAAGAAGTCGTTGGGTTCATCCAACCTGCTTGGATGGACGGACGTACACGATCGACCGTTTTACTCATGTTCGCAGTAAAACGGTTCCATACCACTTTATATCGCCAAAGCAACATTAATAAGCGATTACCTCAAAGCACGGTCAGCATTGTTTACGCTGAGTTTACGAACTCTTTATGGGCACTGCGGTTTTAGTCCGGTTCTGTGACTCTTGGAAAGAAAAATGAGAGCTTATCATCGATCACCTGCTTTTAAGGGGCACTGCCCCCCCCCCCTCCCCCCACTACCCCAATTGCTTGCTCAATAATTGAAACCATTTCTTAAAATTATTGCTTCCCCATGCAAAAGTCCTGATTACTGATTTTCTGCGTAATCTGTCTGAAAAAAAAAATGTCACAGTTTCGCCCTAAGGGCGAAGCAATGAATGCGATAGCAACACAGCAATGTCATACGAAGTAAGGTGAGCGGCTTTGGTAGCAATATGAATTGTAGTAAACATGAGCTGATTAAGTAAGCAGGTGTGCTGCGGCGTAAGTAGACCGACATGAAGAGAGGCCCGATGACCACGAGAAGGCGCGTGTGAAACGGTGGTGTTGATGAGAAGCGCTGCCCGTGGGCAGCGCGTGCGAAGGGACACACCTGTAGCGCTGCACTGCCGATCCGGGCAGCATTGCATGTGTAGCGTGCGTTGGAAAATGTGGCCCGACTATTACTAACTGTGGTGTGAGCGCGCACAAACAAACATGAATAGATCACACTGAATGACTGCAGACAACGACTGTCAAAACGCTGGCAGCAAGCGCATATACGCCGCAACGGGGAAGGTACGTGCGGTCTATCGCTTCAACGGAAACTGAGCGGCGAATGTAAAGGTCAGAGCCGTGTGGAGATAAGAGACGGTGCGAGCGAGCGACGAGCGCGGTTGTTGGCAGAGTAGAAATGCGCCCCCCCCCCCCCCCCCCCCTACGCTCCCTCCGGCGCTCGCTTCTCGCTTCCTTGCTTGCGCGTGGAAGATTGAGTGCGTTCGCTCTCCGTGACAGCGTGCGTCCCCGCACGCTTTTGCTCGGGCATACGGCGCGCGGCGAAGATTTTATCTATACGGAACCTCACGGCGACGGCGACGGCAGAAATCCGGTGGAAGTGTCCATATAATTGCTATCGCAATAAAAAAAATCGCGGGCGCACACAATTGCCTCATATACGTGCGAAAGAAGAAATCGGGCTAAACCACCGGCCAAAGGTTTGATCTGCGCATGTTCAACATTTCTCAGGAATATGGATGACGTTTCGGACGTTAGTTGAAAATACTGCAATTCTAACCAGAAAACGCCTGTGAGATATAGGAAAACGGAAGATTTAAGCATAACCCCTGTCGTGGATTAGGGTGAAAGTAACCGTGCAAGCATTTACTCCGGCAACTCGCTGAAAGAAAGCAAAATGACAAAAATAGCGATATAAGCACTCTCGTGTACAGATCCACTCGCAAGCTCTCTGACACCGTACGCACGTTCACCCACCCATCTACAGGATGCCATGGCCGGGAACAATTGCGTGTTTAAAGGGAGAGAATAATATACTAAAGGGTGACTTACTATGAAACAGCCCATAGTGAGCCATACTCAGCCCGGTTTCCCTTTGCAACTGCCCCCAAACAGCTAGGCCTCGAGCCAACATTTAAATTGTATATGTTTGAACTCGGCGAGACGCTGCTCCAATTTCTCTCTAGTGCGCGGTCAGGAACATAGTAGTCGTGCAGCAGCAATAGAGATCGTCACTTTGCAAGCCATTTTCTTATTGGCAAGCGCAAAGCACAGTCTTAGTCCAAAAGTTTTGATGACGAACGACAAGATCTGTGGCGGGCCACTGTGGCCGTGCCCGTGCTGCGAAAACTATAGGCAGAATCTCACTCCCTCGCAATCTATGCTACAGTTGAGCGATGAAAATTCTACGTAGGCGTCAGTGCGCAGCCTGACGTATATATAGTGTCTTCGAAACGTTTGAGCAAGAGTGCATTTCAGATGTGAACTGCGTGATAAGACAGGGACCGTGTTGAGCCCACCGCGCAGGAGAAAGCAGGGAGCACAAGACACCTGTATACTGCCGGCTTCAGAAAGTAAGAACGGCATAGACCTGTGCAGAGGCTGCTAACTTAAAAGACAAATGTAGTGTTTTATCGAGCGTGGTGCCTGCAATCATTTCTGAGAGAGAAAAAATATTTGCTTATGAAAACACCTCGGAGAAGTGCTCGTGGAAAAGAACGTACTTTCATCGTTGGCAAACAAGCGCGCTGTCAACTTCAACAGTGAGCTCATTTTATTTGTTAATTGATGCATAAAAATTTATAAATAAAAGTAGAGTTAGTGAAGTGGTGTAACCTCGTTTTGTCATCAGTCTTTATTTAATTGGCCGCACCCCCCTCCCTCCCCCTCTAATTGAAATCGCTGTTGACGGAGTCGTATATCTCTCTAGGGAAATAGCGGGTGTTTATTTTTTTTTCCTTGCTGTCCCAGTTTTACTGACAGCATTGCTGTGTTAATTAAATTAAATTTTAGAGTTTAACGAGCCAGAAGGACGATCTGATTACGAGGCACGCCATAGTGGGAGACTCCGGAGTGATTTTGACCCCCTGGGTTTCTTTAACGTGCTGCTGTAATATGTTGAACGGAGGTGACAAAATTTTAGACGCCAAGTATATAAGCTACTTCAAAGGTGAGATTTTTGAAACCAGCCGTGGTGGCTCGGCTATGGCGTTGCGCTGCTAAGCGCGAAGTGGCGAGATCAAATCCGGCCACGGAGGCCGCATTTCGATCGGGCCAAAATGCAAAAACGGCCGTCTACCGTGCATTTTGGGTGCACGTTAAAGAACCCCAGGTGGTCAAAATTAACCCGCACTCGGCGTGCCTCATAGTCATATTGTGCTTTCGGCACGCAAAACCCCAGAATTAATTGGATTTTTGAAATGGTCGGGAAAGAGCACGTTCGTTCGAACAATCTAACCTTGGAATGAGCGCGAAAATGGTGATACCAACACGTGGCAGCGCAGCTGGTTAAATTCTGAATGAAGCCCACGACATTTCTTGCTTGCGCGTTTCATTCTTTTTTTGTAATGACGTAGCATTATGCGCCAGCGTCACCCTCACGGTCCGCATGCATGTCTAAAGCGCACGAGCAACATCGGTGCGGCGTGCATCGACTAACAAGCAAGTGACAAGAGAATCAATCATCTAGAATTAACCCGAAACCATTTCCCGCTCGTGACGCTTGAACACGTGACGTTTGAATACGAAAATGAGAGCAACCAAAAAAAGAAAAAAAAAAAAAACTGTGAGCATCATTGTACCATGTCTGCGCTGTCGCGATAGTCGCTGCTTATTGATAATGCGGTCCCAAATTCTGCACCTGCAGTATAATTGAGGCAGTACTGCGCGCTTTCGGGTTTTGCAGTTGCAGAATCGCCAGTTATAAACAAACAGCAAATAAACAGATAAATACAAGGCAGGGACGTTAGCCAGAAGTCTGTCCGGTTGGCGACCCTGCACGGCGTAATGCAAATGAGCGACTCAAGGAACAAATGAAAAGACAAATTTGAAGATTTCGCATGCGCAGTAGCACGCGCTTTCTGCAAGCGTCTTCCCAGGTCCACTGATTTTAAGAAAGTCATGTAGGCGCGCGTAGCTTTGTGGGTTAATGGACGGATGAGACCCCGACGATGTTCGCCTAGGTAGGTCGACCGTCCACTCGTAGGATTCATTGGAAGCTTCGCAAAAGGACTAGACACACACAGTGGGAGTGCTAGCTCATTCCTTCTCTTAGACACGCGGTCAGTTCTGGTTCGTTGATTCGCGGACATGCACTGCCCGTAGTTCTTGCTTGTAGTGCAGTTGGCGACACTACCCGTCCCGAGACCAGATTCCTTGTCCGCTACAATACTGCAGTGATACGACTAGACTAACTTTTGTGGACTTTCTTAAAAAAAAAAAAAGTGTTCGGAGTAAAAGAAAAGAAAAAAGAAACAATGTATGTGGCAACAGTGACCATCAAGTGCTGTGCGCATGATTTTTTGTGCGAACGCTGGCGCAGCAAGGGCTGCGTTATTGAGGTGTTTATAGTAATGGACCGTTCTTCGTATTTATATTTCACCCCCTATTGGCCCTACGTCTTCCTTCCAGAAAAAGAAAGAAAAACAACAGTACACATTTCTTGTCGAACCTCGCCAGGGCACAAATATGAAAGGATGCGTCCTTTCTGTTTCAACTGACGTTATCACAAGAGCGGCACGTCAAAAAGTCGGCCTTTCTCAGCAAAACGAAACACCATTTATCACTGACTGGTTTTAATGCAGCCACATTTGCCAGGAATGCAAGATTAATATTAGACTTCCTAAATAAGAGAGTTGGATGTCGCCATAATGTTTTCTAGATTGTTAGCGCGCGTGAGTATCTGCTGAGGGAGGTGTTCTCTTTTCCCCTCGTTTATATGTAAAGTGAGTTCGATAGGCGCAATTGTGGTTTCACCATTTACGGATTGGCGTTAGCGCTGCATTTAAAGATTACTGACATATTTGCGATTATTCTTTTTTCTTTCTTTTTTTTTGCATTAAAGGAAGGCCACTGTTATTCTAAATGCTAGAAAAAAAAAAAAAACGGTGACAAGCCTCAGAGCGCCCGTAAATAATTTATCACCATAGCTGTTCTACAGCCAGTTTCGGTTTCGTTTCCCAACAGGCTACTGCGTCATCACGTCTCGACATAGTATGTGGTAAAGTGAGAGCAAGACATTACGACGTTTTGACATTCGCTCCGGCTCGCGCGGTCGCCTCGTATGCTGCTACTCGTGAGGGCCGATGCCGGGCTGGCTCCGGCTAGAGCTCGACTTGACCCTCTGCAATGCAGGGGCTGGCACATAAGGCGTGGTTATGCTGAATTGAGGCCATGGCGCGCCATCTCTCGGAAACTTGAACGACTAATGAGTTCGGACCCGCCGTGCTCGTACCGGCCGCTCACTTTCACCATGTCACTGCTGGGCAACGAGGCACGGTGAAATATGTATATTACACTTCATATAGGCCTTTTATTTTTTTTTTCTGCTGCACCGAATTTTTCACGACATTGCCTGTAGCAGATAGCATAATTCTAACCCTTGAGATAAATTTACTCGATGAGGCGACCATTACTTCTACGAGAAATCAAAATGCTTAATTGAATAATGAACATAATTACACTGATTAACTTTGTAAATTAATTACTTTACGGTACATATTTCAATCTACGAATTCTGGCTGGTGAGTTTGCAAGGTTTGTCGACTTGAAACGAATTCTGGGGATGGCATCGGTTTAGAAATATGCGCCGTCAAACTTGGGGTAAAAATGCCCAATTGTTCAACTTACTTTTCTATGAAAACGCAGTTTTATGCATTGAAGCACAAAAATAACTGGAACACCAATGGATTTCGTCGGACCTTTTGAAAGTTATCTCGAAACTTGTGTAGTTCTGAGAATTCGTTCCAAGTGGATACGCCTTTCGAACTCACCGGCTACAACTCGTAAATTTAAATATGTGGTCTAAAGGAATCAATTGAAAAAGCTAATCAGTGTAATTGGGTTAAGTATTCAAATAAGCATTTTGATTTCTCGTAGAAGTAATGGCCGCCTCATCGAGTAATTAGCTCATTGGTTAGAATTCTGCTATCTGACATTAGCAATATTAAAATTTTCGTGCAGCTGAAAAAAAAAGTTAAAAAAAGAAAAACTGGTATAATTGAGAAGCTTGATTTTTATGAACTGTCGTATGAAGCCAAGGAAAACAAAGGAAATAAACTTTTATTTCGTGTATATATATATATATATATATATACAGGGTGCTTCAGCGAACACTTTCAAAATTTATTTAAGGTTGCCTATGGCAGATAGCCCCATTCTTGTTAATGAGCTGGTCTACTCGAAGAGGCGGACATTACTTGCACAAAAAATTGAAATGCATAATCGACTGATTAAAAATTCACTAATCAAGTTTTTAGCTAATTACCGGATGGCCCATATTGTAATCTACAAATTGTAGCCGTGGAGTTCGCAAGACAGATCCACTTAGAATTAATTCCCGGGTTGACACCGCTTTCGAGATATCAATTCCAGAACTTTGCGAAGAAATGCATTGGCGTTCCAGTTAGTTTCTTAACAAAACGTCGCTTTATGCATTGAAGCACACAGTTAACTGGAACGCCAATGCATTTCTCCGCAAAGTTCGGGAATTAATATCTCGAAACTGGTGTCATTACAAGAATTAATTCCAAGTGGATCCGCCTTGCGAACTCCACGGCTACAATTTCTAAATTGCAATATGGACCATCAGCTAATTAGTGAAAAACTTAATTAGTGAATTTTTGCTGATTGGTCGATTATTCATTTCAATTTTTTGTGCAAGTAATGTCCGCCTCTTCGAGTAGACCAGCTCATTAACTAGAATTGGGCTATCTGCCATAGGCAACCTTAAATAAATGTTGAAAGTGTTCGCTGAAACACCCTGTATACTATACATACATACACACACTACCACTTGCCGTGTGCAATGCTCTGCCAATTGGTGACCTATCCGTCCATCGTATTAAAAATAGTCCCCCAGAAATTGGACGAAGGCTTCACATAAGTCTACTGTATCAACATCAAGCCTCCAGTAAAGCTTATAACTTTACGGCG
This sequence comes from Dermacentor silvarum, assembly GCF_013339745.2. Lineage (NCBI taxonomy): Eukaryota > Metazoa > Arthropoda > Arachnida > Ixodida > Ixodidae > Dermacentor > Dermacentor silvarum. The sequence continues at coordinate 92,784,812 of NC_051154.1, read as the reverse complement.
GGCGCTATGGAAACACGAGGCGCCAGAGTATACTTAAAAACATCAGTTTGAGATGGTTGCAGAGCCGTATCTGTTGTGTAGCTCCCTTTGTTTTTCACCTGTTTTGTCGTGTTAAAAAAAATTATGCGGATTCCGCGGGCTGTGGGAATCGGTTTAAGGAAAGTCGTTCTCTGGTGTTTTCGCGGAACGTTGTTTTTGCTCCGTTCGACGCGTCTTCCGCGCCTCCTTCCCACTCGGCACACGTTTCGACCCCATTTTGTTTGTGTTGTAGCTCGGGTCTGCGCTCGGCTTAGGTATGAGGTACCCAGGTTCGCATCGGTTTTAACCGTCTCCCGGACTGGCCCATCATGCAAGCTAGCAACCAACTCAAAGTGGGGGCAGAAGCAAAAAAAAAAAAAAAAAAATGCTTCGCCTTAGAAGTTGTACTGCGTTACTATCACTTGATCAAAGAGCCTAATTCGTTCAAGCCTCAAAAAAAAAAAAAAAAGAATCTGACTGAGGGATTCAATTAGACTCGTTGGGACGAAAGTGAAATAAAAAATTTGAAAAAAAAAAAAAAACAAGAGCCTTAGCTGAGTCTTAACCTTGATAGGACATGATATACTTGAAACTCCTTTCGAGAAGCTCCACTCATGCATGGAGACACTATGTCAATTCTCTTAAATGACATACCCATCATTCACCACTGCACCATGAGATATCTCTGTCACGTGCTATATATTATGCAAGCAAACCTTGGTTGACCAAGTGTTGCCAGTGGTTCAAGAGAAATTGGGGGTTTCAAGACAGATTTTTTAACTTCACAACAAGCTAAATTTGTCTCCCCATTGGTCACACCAAACTACAGATGTTTTATTTGAAGATTTTGTGCTATTATTATCATCAACTATTTCGTTGTTTCACGTGATTATATACCCGCTCAGTGACTTCCAATTTGGTCCAATTGGAACCAATTGGGTCCCATTCAAAAACCCGATTAGACTCAATGTTTGTTTGTTTCATTGATCTGTCTCTCTGTGGCCCAGTATATATATATATATATATATATATATATATATATATATATACGACACGAATAGCTTACGTATTTTTTTAATGCAACTACCAGCAAACGGGCATATATAAACCCTCCATGCTGACCGACGAAGCAGTGCTATAGTCAGCGCACTCCTTCTCTTCTGCATAATTAAAAAAAAATCCTACATAAAACCTGAACACATAATTTCGGCTGATAGGCATCTCTAAAGCACACGGAGTTCTTAATGGAATAGCGCATTATGTGCAGCGGCTTCCTTGATTTTATGGGATTTATCCAATCAGTGTGCCACTGGGTGTGTGCCTATTCTTGGCTAACCCTCCCGAATGAGTGAATGCTCCAAAGTGAAACAACAAACGGTACCTCGCTGCAACGAATACATCTTCAGTGCAACAATAATCCTCAGTGCAACGAATATACGCATTTATGCTCAATATTACTTAATTAAAGCAAGAAGTTCTAGGCCTTCTTTCCCGGAGCTTGGCGCATCTGTCGTGGGCGTTCTTTTGGTGGGAGTGAGGATGCCGTCCTTTGCATCGTCCTTTATATTTTTTTGCATATGCGTTATTTATATGTATATGAATGGAACACATGTAGACACCGAAGTAACGTGCCAGATATTGTTCGGCGCCAGAAAGGAAAAGGCGTGACGTAACGAGAAGCAGTGGGCGAGAATTACTGAAACAGGGTTGCGAAACGCGTTAGTGCCTAATAGGTTACGACCGGGGATTTCCCTTCCATTTAAAAACGTCGGGAGTTCGTGACTGCGGCCGTAGACGCGCAATGTATAAACAACACTGCAGGATGCTTTCGCCGCTCTTCGCGAGTTTGTGACCCCAGATGCGAGGTCAAGTATATTATATAACATGTCGCTCAGTGTAAACTTATTGCGTTCTGTGGCACTTTTCTCTCTCTCTCTAAGCGAGTCGCGAATATATTCGACGTCTGCTTCCAAGCAAGGATAGGTTTTCGAACGACTGTACATTCGCGAAACGGTCGATATCGCGAACACAACGACTCACTAAAACAGTTTGTCTGGCCATATATGAACAACAGGAGAGCGATGTCGGCAAGAGGGCAATAGCCACTCATTCAAAGGACCAAAGGTGGACAGCCTAAGTGGGCGAACAATACCAAGCCAGACGTCTACAAAGTTATGGACGTCCTCCCAGTATCAAATGCTCTGCCGCCTTCGACTGCGTCCCCCCTTCACACTGTGGTGAATCAAGACTGCTAAATGAACTAGTTGGAATGATGGATTCATGGTTACGAAAATTCAGTGCAAACACACATTGCGCTGAATTTTCGTAATCCCTTCACATTGTACGCATTTCTCAACGGTGTATGCACAGAGACTGCTGCGTAAAAGCAATAGGTTGTTTACAGGTGAGCGCTTCGGTTTCACAAGGACGTTTTTTCGTATACGCTACAGCGCCTTCGTAAGAGCGGGCTGCGGCCCGTCGATGTAACAGATGAAGCAAAGACGCTGGCCAGTAACAGGTCTTTCGAACAGAAAGCCTTGTGGATCGATACTTTCAGAAAGGAAGCGCTGAGTTGTATCTACCGGTGTAACGAACACATTTTCAAGGGTGAATGGACACTAGCGTCGTCGAAGTTGTCCAGCTTATTCGTTCATTTGGGACGCCGTTATCGCTGTTAGTGACTTGTTACATTAAGAACAACTCGACAAGAACTCCATTGCATCCAGAAGCGGTTGCAGTTATTATCCAACTCTTATGGGCATAGGCGAGTTCAGTTATAGCACTAATAAGCATTGGTATTCCACCTTATTTTCGCGGCTTGGTAGGGCCGTCGAACAATTTTTCGATGAAGTGTAACGTATTTTGCCCTGCTCTGGGATTCTTGAATGACCTCAGAAGTAAACACCTGAAAGCACAGACGACGCACAAAATCTGGCGAAATCATACCCGCTTAAACTAAGAATACGATGTTCAAGCAATATGTTTGTACAGTATGCATGTTTTTAGTTGACCTACTCGGGAATTTGCTGGATAATAAGCGAACATGATTCTCGTGTTTAACTTTGTCCAACCATGACTGACGCTTATCCTTAACACGAGTTCTGTGGCTATTGGTAGATGTTTACCTTCGGGCGAGGAGCATATGGAGACGCGCGTGCGAGAGGAAGCTTTAGCTCGGGGCCAACTCCGATTTCTTTATTCAAATACATGTTAAACGCAGAAATTATCTCGTTAGACAACCGCTCGACCGATTCGAAGAAAGCTTAACTCTCCTTACTGTAGGAAGAAGAATCTTGGCATCATACTTTTTTAAAACAAATTGCCGAAAGTTGGGAAGGTAAGAAATAGAAGCATAAGGGGATGCATATTAACACGACAAGGAAAAAAATAAAACACAAGAAAATGGGAGTAGAAAGGAACAGAGCCAGCTCTATTCCTTCTTACTCCCTTCTTCTTAATAATGAAGTCTCTTTTTTTCGTTGTCTCGCTAATATGCATCCCCTAGCCTTCAGCCGACTCGCTCAGTAACAAATTTTATTGAAGCTAAAAATTTACACATCCATAACTCTGCACTAAGGATAGATATCGCAGTCCTGTAAACTACATCTGCTAGAAGGCCTTAAGCAGACGAATGGGATGTATCAATTTTCAGCTTATGTGAGGTTATTACCATGTTTACGAGGGTTCTGCAAAAGTTCCACTCACAAAATAGTGGTGTATTTCAGAGCGGTATAGTAAACATATATCTTCTCTCGTTTAGACGTCTCAATAGTGCAGTTTACAGAATAGTGATGCTGAGTTACAGAGCTCTAAACATGATATCGCTTCGTCTTTTTTTTTTTAATTTTGCTATTTCCTAGAATTCTAGTAAAATAATTGCTGGCCTTGATAAAAAATCTTCCTACATACTGCAGATCTTAGCATTTATTTTAAATGCGACATAACTTAATCAAATTTTGTGCTTCTCCGTTACCATGTGTCAAGACAGGAGCTCCAGAGCTAAATCTTCCTCTTAATAAGCTCACAAGCAAGCTGAACTTTGCACGACGTCGTCTCCGAGTTCGCTACCAGTTAGTTTCAAGAGACAGCTGCCCTTCATCTTTGGAAAGTTGTTTATGAAGTCGAGTAACTGTTGCTGTTAGCTGGAGACCAGTTCAATAAATTTGTTTCTATTTGTGAAGCATAATGTTCACTTTGTTGCCTAAAGCAGGGAGAATTGAAGAAGAGTGGAAAGTGCTGCCTTCCTAATTTTGCCAGCGACGAGAAAGCTAGAGTCAAGCGCATCATTTTGGGGGGAAAATAGGAGAGGAAAAGAGATATTAACGGAACGGAAGAGTTCGACTGAACGAGCCGACTGAAAGAACCCTCTCTAGCATGAGTGATGACAAAACAACTAAATCAGGATAAAATTGAGCTGGAAACCTGAACAACGTGCTTCTAAACCAGCTTTCGCTGTGGCTGTCTGCAACTGTGATGTGAGCGTTGATCGAGTTAACAAGAACATATTATACTCTATCGAAATGAAATGTAGTGAAAAACAATTGCTGCAGTTTTATGAATTAGCAGCTAATGCTGCTTTCGTGCTATATCCGTTACGGTCATGCAAGACAGTACAATTTTCAACATAAACATCTAATAATCGCTGATTAGGCATTCTCCTTTGTTACCACACTGAAAAAGTGATCGTGGGGTACTGTATACCACTGCAATTCTGAAAACATTACCTCAAAAGATATTCCAGCTTTTCGGATTCTAGTTTCCTTGCTGGTGGAAGCAAAACCCAACATAGGTTATGAAATGCCTATGGCCATTGAACAATGATCGATGAATCTATATGTTGATAAAGTTGCAAGATACCTGATTTATTAAATAACTTTGCTTTCTTTAATTAGTTAACGTATGCTGTACATAATGTTTTTCAACAGTAGGTTATTTATTATTCTGCTGTGAGTGATGGGGAGTCGTGGTATCTGTGCTCCTTGCGTAAGTGAGGAAACGCATTTTTTCTTATCATTAAATCTGCCACTGCCTGGCGTCGAAAATTTTTGTTTTTCACGCAACGCGTGAGTTGACATCGCACTCGTTCATTGTCGGAACAACGAGGACGGAAGGAAAATGAACAAACAAAAGAACACTGAGGTATATTTTTTGTTGACACCGTTAAACTGGGCTATTTCATCCTCACACCTAAACAAAGGCCAACTCGCAATGCGCATCGGTGCTCTACCTTTTGTTTCTACTTGTGAAGCAATAACGAGCGCCTACGTAAGACGGCAGCTTGTTTTCCAATTTCCAAGATATCGAAACATTTGCCTCCTGAACGTGCCACTGCACATCGCCTTACAGACACGAAAGGTGGAAGCTCAAAAGGTGCCAAAGGTAAGTGACCAACGACCAACTGAAGTGGGCGGCGAATAAAGATGTACTGTACGCCGGAGCATTGTGTGTGTGTTTATTATTAGTTTCATATCAGTCAAGTGTTTGACGAAACCTCGTCTGGCGAGGAAACACACTGGTGCAAGAAAACGTATCCTTGGTGAGTGTACTTTTTTTTTTTTCACTAGTTTCTCATTTGGTTTAGAGCAGAAAATAACATACAGATAAGCATGTACAAAAGGAGGCCCGAGAGTGCGAAGCTTACATAGTAATTGCTAAAACAGCACCAACAGAGCAGTGAACTTTGTTGTACTAGGTCGCGGGATCAAATCCCGGCTACGGCGGCCGCATTTCGATGGGGCGCGAAATGCGAAAACACCCGTGTACTTATATTTAGGCGCACGTTAAAGAACCCCAGGTGGTCCAAATTATTCCTAGAGTTCCCCACTACGGCGTGTCTCATAATCAGATTGTGGTTTTGGCGCGTAAAACCCATAATTGAAAGAAAACTCTGTTGTACAAAACAAGAAAGTTAACACAGAAATTGGTGGAAAAATACGAAAACTATAGGCAATGAACAACGTTCTAAAGAGACAAGTGAGAACCAAATAATTTAAAAGTAAGAAAAAAATATTTTTTAAATGTACGAAGTGGTGAACTGTGTTTAATGTAAGATGGTAGAATGCTCCAAGTAGATAAAAGCGGAAAAATATGCGGCATGTTGACCATATTTAGTCCGTATAACAGGTAGCAAACACATGCTGCCAAGTTCGTTTCGACGCTGGCAAATTATATTCAAGAGAGCGCTCATACACCTGCCATACTCAATTTTTTCGTTGTACTGCATGGCATCCCTGTGGCTGCAATTCTCGTTATACATACATACATACATACATACATACATACATACATACATACATACATACATATATACATACGTACGCACATACATACACACATATAGTGACAATCATAAGTCAACAGTAATTGTTAACTTTTTATGATTTTGACTATCAACAATGGGCGCATGTTTTTCCCTTGTTCTCGTTCATATATAAAGAAAGAGAGCATGGTCCATATGGACGTGTCAATGGACCATGCTCTCGTTAAATAAGTTGTGCAGCAAGATGACCCGTTGACTTTACGACTGTGTGTGTGTGTGTGTGTGTGTGTGTGTGTGTGTGTGTGTGTGTGTGTGTGTGTGTGTGTGTGTGTGTGTGTGTGTGTGTGTGTGTGTGTGCGTGCGTGCGTGCGTGCGTGCGTGCGTGCGTGCGTGCGCGTTCGAATAACCTGCGAGCTATCCTGCGACCAAAGTCGAGCATACATGAAGACCCACTACACCTGCCACGATTTCCGCCCTCCGCACTTCCCGCGAGTCGTCGCAATTATTACGAACGGAAACTTTTTTTTTTTTCTCTCCACGTGCAACACGTCATCTCTTGGCCAAGTGAAAGGGGCACGATTAAAGAAACTGGAGGAGGGACTGCATAGAGGAGAATATGTAGAGCTCGAAGAAAGCGTGGCCGTAATTTCCACGCGCCTTTATTTTGCGTGTGGGCTCGTGCGTAGTGTTGCGTAGTGCTGGGATCATGTTCGGCCTCGGCGAGTAAAAGAAAAATAAAGAAAACGCGCGGCAAGAATATTGAGGCCTCCCTCAAGAACGTGTCAAGTGCGACGCACGCGCGTGCGCCAAGACGGCAGCAGCAGCAGCCACAATGAAGATCAAGGTGAGGGAGAGAGGAGCAGATACCGGAACAACCTTGCGGTGCGAGTCTTTCAGTTGGCATCCTTCGCCACCGAGCGCACGTGGCGTCAAATAATGCCCGCACATATATAAGGGCTCCACGCGCCGCCGCTAGACTCCGAGGAGCCGGCTGCATAGACAAAAGACAGGCGGATGAAGAGGAGCGCCATACATTTGCTTGTTTGGATTTGCTTTGTGCGCGTATTACCCGGAACGCACGCGCGCTGGCGCGAGAGCCGAAAAAGCAAAAGCACACAAAAGCCCATCGCGGCTGTATGACATTTTCCCGGTAGCGACGCCGTCCGACTAGGGAGGAGGAGGAGGGAGACACACGTGGAGACGAGAAGCGCACCCGCGTTTGCACATTACCGAAAAAAAAAAAAAAAAAAGCGGCACCGCGTGCGATCGTTGAGCCGTCATCGCTCAGTAACATGTGGTCGTTGTCCGTTACTCGTCGAAAAAAAAAAAATGCTAGTGATCCATTAAGGTGTTCACACGTTATCCAAGCGAACAACTGCAGCCCAAATCAAGGATGTATTTTAGACAACTTTCGCGGATTCCGCTCGGGAGCCGGAGGAGCATACGAGCGGAGAGAAATAAAAGGTAGAAAGACTGCGTTTGTGTGCAAAGTTTAGCGCTGACACGTTTCCTGCGTAAACTAACGCTAAATAAAACTTGCGTGATGCTTTTGCTGGTTCAGGTAGCACACGTTTCTGTTCTGCATGCTCGTACTTGTTCGACTACAACAGTGGCTTGTGCGGCCTGCATAGATGATTCAAACCCTTTTGGCGGTGAACTATTGCGTAACATTCACGGCCGTCGTCCAACAGAACAAGGACAACGCTCGTATTGGTGGATTTGACAGGAAGGGTGGAAAGTTGAGGATTCATTGTCCAAGGTGCCGCGTCGTTGCTAGCTTTTCGGCCTATACGCGTTCCTAGGCCGAAGTAAGGGGCAACCAGTGACGTTCAGTGACAGTTGCCTCGGCGAAATAGGAGTAAAGGCTCGTTACTAGGGGGACAAACGACTTAAACGCAACTCAGTCGGCCCCGCATGCCAAGCGGCGAAAAGTAAAAAAAAAAAAATAATAATAATAAACGACTAAAGTTCTCAACGCGGTTACCGGTAAACTTCCCACGCCACCTGAATGACAATATCGCCACCCTCGTTCCATCCCCCTCTTCTTCGCTGAGCTTTTCATCGGCAGCATCGACGCGCGCAGAGCAGCAGGCGCACACGCTGCGCCGCAAAGAGCAGGCAACGTGCCGTGGGAGGAGCCGCCCGCCGGCGGCGGCACTGTCGCCGACGATGCCGTGTTGCTCCGCGCGCACGCACGCTGGCCGGACTACAGGGGCGCTCTGGCGCATGGAAAATTTCATTGACACGCGCACGACCACAAGGGCCCGGCGAGGCTGACCCCCTTCCCCCACCCCGGTCGCCACGGCCACTCTCAGCGTTCTTCCTGCGCGCGCGGCCGAAAGGCAAACCGCGTGGATGCACGCCATATCGCGGGGGGCTACCTTCGCCGGTAACGCTGGCAGTAGCATCCCATTGCACTGAGGCGAAAACGAAAGGCCAGAAAGCGACAAACCGCTAGTCGCATCCAGGGGCCCTTCCTCGATCCGTGTTCCTTTTTCTCCTTCCGTTTGCGCATGGAGAAAAACTTCCGTGTCGGCCCCGGAGCCCTTGCTGGATTTGTGCCCTCGGCGCCGTGTTTTGTCGTGCAATTTAGCTGCATGCATGCGAATTTCTCCGAGTTGAGAAAGAAGCGAAAGGTCTGAGGTAGTGGGGCGCATAAGGGGGCCGGTTTATGGACGAGAACACCGCTGCAAGGGCTGTCACTTGCACCACGCACATTTTGACCGTCGCGCCTGACCCCCCATTCTCATTCTCTTCTTTTTATTTTGCAAGACCACTAAAAAATATAATAATATCATGCAGTGCTACGACTTACCGCCTCATTGCTCGTATAAGAAGTGCACCTAAACGCCATCTGCCGCGGCTTGCTTTCGCCAAAGTGGATCAGTTCAAAATGCCTCTTGGAGAGCAGGCCGGCGCTGCGGCGATGACAGCTACTGGCAGGGGAATGCAAAGGAAAAGAAAGAAAAGACGACAGCTGAAAGTGTCTTTCTCGCTGCACGTTCATGACTCCCCGTAGTGGTGGAGCAGTTCAACGACCAGGGCTCTCGTGAACTGGGCGCGATTCATTTGCAAATGGCGGTGATTTCTGAGAAATAGCGAAGTGACGCTCGCCGACGGGTGTTGTTTTGGCAATGTCATAATGTAGTGCAGGGAAGTAGGCGCCCACTGTGCGGGCGCGCGTTTCTCCACTAAGCAGCACTCACTGGAGAAATGTAACCACTGCTCGATCAGCACGGTATCCCTACCAGGATGAACAATCGTATAGGTTGCTGGTTCAGCCAGTATTATAAATATAGTGCGGAGCTTCAGTGCAACACAGTGTAATATGAAAAAAAAAATTTAGTTAAAGAAAGAGTTACTCGTTTAAAATAGTAAAAAAAATAAAAAAAAATACGGCAGCTATCTAACGCGCTTGTAAGAATCAACGTTGCGCGAAGCTTTCTTGAAACGTTTTCGATTAAATTTTATGCAAGGAAACCAATGATGCGTGCAAATTATGCAGATGCAGCGCACATGTTGGAAGCTATGTCAAGGGAAACGTTCGTAATGTGCTCAATTAAATGCTATATAACTTAATTCGATGCGCAATTGTTTTTTTTTATTGATTGATATGATATAAGGAGATGTTGACGCACAAATAAGGCGCAGGCTTCTCCTTAGCTCTTGAATGTGTCTAACCTACAACATACAGTATACAAGATTACATGTCAAACAACCTTCTCATACAAGCACCAGGCCTGTGTCAATACTTGTCAAGAGCCGTTTTCACAGTAACGCTACAACGTAAAAAAATAAATAAAAAATCAGTGGTACTAGCGAAGGTACTACTTTCTGGCAAGTGAACCCCAACCGAGTGTCTGCTGAAATAGTTTCCGCTGCCAAAGAAAAAGTGCAGTCTTTCAGGACGACCAGAGATGGAAGCTTCAGTGTCAGCGTTGCTTCCTTAGCATCTGCAAAACGCCTTCTGATGCTCTCAAGTGTAGGTGGCCTAGTAGTCAAGCCCTTCATCCCAGAGTCATACACGCGAAACGTTGGGAAAGCAAAACATGTGCCTCTGCAGTATACAGACGAGCAACTCCTAGACTTCTTGAAAGATGCTGGGGTCATATCGGCACGCGGACAGATAAAGTATTACCACCAGGAAGATGGAGCAGTGACGTCGCATCCACTTCACACTAATTCTGACTTTCAGAGACGATCGCCCCATTCCAGGAAGAATTTACCTAGGTTTCACCAGTTACCATGTCGAAGAACATCTAGGACCACCACTTCGCTGCTATAAATGCCAGCGATTTGGGCACATGGCGGAAAGCTGCCGCAGCTCTCGTCGATGCAAAATCTGCTCAGAAGATCATGACCATAAGGAGTGCAAGTCATTCCTTCAGCGTGCGAACTGTGCGGCGAACCATGCTGCCTCCTTCTCGGGCTGTCCACAGAACAAGGCTGCGGCACAAATGCGTCGACATGAACTTATTCATGGAAGACAGCCGCGCCACAATAAACCCTCCCCAAACCTTGAGATTGTTCATCCAGTGCAAAGTCACCCACCTCAGTGGGTACCGGAACCACCAAAGCCAAGAGAGCCAACAAGATATTCATCAATAGAACCACCAACAGTGCAATCAAGAGGATCACAGTCAACTTGCGCCCAGTCTTATGCGTCAATGCTGCGGAAACCCACACAACAGGCAGAAAGTAATGCACCAAAAAGCTCCAATGTTCGCACACATCATTCTCAGAGACCTTATGTGCCCCCTGCAGAAGTAACGGCAGTTTATAGCGATCATACCACCGCATCGGTGACGCAACTGATTTTTCCAATGCTTGTCGCAGCTCTTAAGGCAATCCTATCTGCTCTGACGGAAGTAAACAACCTACCAGAAGTGAAAGCCTTGTTGCCCCTGGAAGCACTATTGTGTCAACAATCCGGGCCAAACCTGCGGCAAGCAGTACATGAATAACATCTACAAAAATGTCTGCCATACTTCAGTGGAATGTGCTGAAGGAAGTGTGCTGACTTTCGTAAACTACTTGTACAATACAACTTTCCGATGCTTTGCATTCAAGAGGCGGGAATTAGTGACAATTTTCGTCACTCGAATTATGTGTATACAAGTCGTCTAGTCAAGGTGCTTTCTAATGTAATGTCAAGGTGCTTTCTAATAGCGCATTCTAATGTACGCGTATTTATATGTGGAGACTTCAATGCACACAACATTATCTGGGGCAGTGATCACTGTGATGCACGTGGTAACGCTATTGAGTGCGCCATAGATAAATGCAACTTGACTGTTTTAAACCATTGATCACCAACATTTTTTGTGGATACAATTATTCAAGCTGCATAGACGTTACCTGTGTTCCCAAGTTCTGTTTGAATGGTATAGGATGGACAACCGATGTGGAAACGCGCGGAAGTGATAATTTTCCCATCCTTGTAAATCACCCTAGCATGCACAATAATATCAGGCGTTACAGCAGCCTAACCAACTGGAAAGCTTTTTGGTGCCACCTAACGGATCAAATTAGTCAACATACAACTGCTGAAAGTTTTACTGAATTTTTGCAGGACAATGTGAACATATGCACAAAGAAGGTCTCAATTCCAAAAGATTATGCTGCAGTTGACGCAGAGTATGAACACCTAAGAGCCATCAGACGCCAATCCGAAAGAGCGTACAGACGGAGCGGAAGTTTAGAAGCGTACAAAAACGCTCAGAAAATTCACAATGTAATGTGCAGACACATGGAAAATTTAGGCAAAAGGCGATGGCGCGATTTCTGCGGCACGCTGTCTCCTCACACGTCTGTCCCATAAGAATTTTTCTAGTAATTCGTTCTTTAAGCGGCCCTGTAACACAGAGCTTCCCATTTCGTGATCTCGCTGTAGCCCGGGACACGTGTGAGATAATAGTTGCAGACGAATTTTGCGAGCTTATTTCCAGACCTGCTTTATCATCACAATGTGCAGAATTTGATAATTCAGTAGCGTTAGCTAAGCAGAAAATAAATTCTTGCTATTGGGCACAACATTCTCAATTAGATCCTGTATTCACATTAAGCGAACTTCAATGTGCAATTGCATCATGTCACCAAAAGTCTGCTACTGGGCCGGACGGCATTACGTACAATATGCTAGGAAACCTGGGTACATGTTACAGGTACAAATGCTCTCTTAGACATCTATAATAATCTATGGATAGAAGAAACTGTACCTGATCATTGGAAAGTCGCTCGAATCATCCCAATATTAAAACCGGATAAGACGCCCTTTTGCCTTGAATCCTTCCGCCCAGTTAGTTTGACAAGTTGTTTATGCAATGAAGTAATGCAGAAAATGATTAACGCGCGACTTCAGTGGTGGTGTAATGAAACGGATGTGTTGTCCAACTACTTAGCAGGTTTTAGAAAACAGAGATCGCCATGAAAATAATATCGTCAATGCTGTCTGTTTACAATGCATTCATACGACAAAAAATTGCGTATTCCGCGCCCATCTTACACGGACGTTTCCACACGTCAGAAGAGCGACTTCAAAGACTTTTATCTAGAGGACTACGCATATGTCTAGGAGTTCCACGAGCGACTTCTAGCTGTCTTGCAATAGCTGAGGCTCGCTAATCACCGTTTCCAGTTATGAGAACTACAGAAACATGCCGGCATTATTTTCGTCTTCAAACACCGCATAAAAGCCACCCATTGACTCTAGACGTAATGAAACGAGATAGAAGTTATGTTCATAAATAAATTCAAGAAAATCTTTATATATTCCTAAGAAATGAATTTTGGAACTCAGATGTCGAAAATCCTCCATGGCTGCTTTCACTTCCAAAATAGAATTGTCAGTAGATGGGATATTCAGAAAAAGAGACATGTTCATTCAAGCTGCTCAACAACTAGCCCTTTACCAGATATATATGCGGTATTCAGGATACATACACGTCTATCAGATGACTCCAGTGCAGCAACCTCGTCAACTTCAGCATTTATTATACCGCACCTCAATAAACAAGAATCATTTAGCTTATCTCGTCCGACTTCGTCCACAACGGCTCAACTATTCCCAATTCTATGTGCGATAAATTTATAACTTCAGTAAGAGATGCGCCAAAATGGGTAATTTTCAGCGATTCACAGGCGGCACTAATATCAATCTGCAGCACAAAAGCAAGAACTATCAGTGATAGTAAAATATATGAAACACTTGAAGACCTCACAAAGGCAAGCCAAGCGAAGCATGAAATAACATTCCAGTTGATACCTGGACGTTGCAACATTCCTGGCAACACAGCAGCCGATGAAACAGCACGACAAGCACACCTCAAAGATGATGTGATTTCGCTCCCAATATCAAAAAAATGAATTACGCTGCATTATAAGGGCAACGTTTTACAAAATGCGTAGGAATACGTGGTTTGACCAGAATTCTAAAAGCACTGATTTGTACCATATATCGATCCACTGACTTCGCTTCCGTTTATAGACATTATTTGTATTTTTGTTTGTTCTGTCTGTGTCTCCGTCATTTCTTCATTTCCTCTTTTCTTTCCTCCTACTTTCATTTACTCTATTCCCTCCTCCTGAAAGAGTAAGCAGGCGTTGTGCCCCTCTCGGTGGCAGTTGTCAGCTTGCTCCCTCCCTATTTTCCTTCGTGTCCTTGTCTTATATGTGCACAAATCAAATAATAATAATAATATTAATAATAATAATAATAATAATAATAATAATAATAATAATAATAAATAATATAATAATAATAATAATAATAATAATAATAATAATAATAATAATCCGCTTATTGAATTCAAAATTCTATAGTAATTATACAGAAATATGGAAACCCTTACCCATCGATTAAGGCTGGACACTGCCTACACAAAACATTTTTACATAGAATAGGCCGTGCGGAAACCCCCGAATGTGATTGTGGATTTGTAGATGAAGATATACATCATCTCCTCCTAGATTGCCCACATCACGACACACCAAGACGCCGACCTAAATCAACTTTATCACATTAGACCACAGACCTTTCAATTTAAGGAAACTTTTGGGCCCTTGGTCAACAACGGCCTTGCAGAAAAGCGCTTTAATAGCATTAAAACTTTTCTCAAGGACAGCGGCATCGTTGGCCGTTATTAACGTTTATAGCGTTCCTTTGATTTCAACATCGTTGTATATATGTATGTTTTTGTGGATTATGGTATGTTGATTATTCTGCTCTGACTATATGTGATAATGCATTTACACGATGTATGCACCACCCAATGACTAGAGACTGTTTTACATTAAAGACTGTATTACATTAGATTACAGACTGTATAGTTAGGTGACAGTATTATTGGTATTTTTGAGACTTTCTTCTACAGTGTCGTGCAGTTACTTAATGTGATATTGTATGCACCGCGTATTTTTTAATTTTTTTTACGTTGTAGTGTTTCTGTGAAAACGTTGCTTGACAAGTATTTTTTTTAATGTTCTGATGCTTGTATGAGAAGGTTGTTTGCCATGTAATCTTAAATACTCTATGTGTAGGTTAGACACATTCAAGAGCTAAGGAGTAGCCGGCGCCTTATTTGTGCATCAACATCTCCTTATATCATATCAATAAAAAAGGAGCACGAATACCGTCGGAGAAGTGATTTCAGATGTAGAAATATAGTGAGGGGATGTAGTAGTGAGTGCTGTAATGCGCTCCCTGAGAAAAAGTTTTTTTTTTTTTGTTAGTGCTTTTTTTCTTTTGTTTTCCCACAAATGTCAGCGATTAGCTCAGCCTTCGTGAATGGTCCGCTGATGCCAGAAATATCCACCAATTTCATTCGTAAAAAAGGGTGGCCGGTGGCTGCTGGTGATTAGGGAAAAAACTCGCAGGCGTTTGTCGGAAAGTTTTTTCGAAGTAAGTTTAGGAGGCAGTGAAATGCTTGCTCGAGGTTCCGTAATTTCACCACCGTACCCAAAGTCCTCGAAAGTGTGCCATAATTTCTTGCTACCTGACCTAGAGAAAAGCTTCTAGCGCCACTCAAAGACGTCATGGTGGCGTGACAGCTGTTCCTCATAACACCAAATGCGCACCGTGATGCGGTGAAGCAAGACTCGCGGGCATCGCGTTGCGCAGAGTTGCGCCCAAAATTTCAGGAGGAGCGTGTCCGGTGGAGGCTGGTCTTCATTTATAGTCAGCAAGATAGTGCAGAGCTTCAAAACAGCCTGCGTTGTTAGGATGACAGTTGCGAACTTCAGTGCCGAGTGAAATTCAGCGCTCAGTGCAGGCTCACTACAGCTATGGTGATGAAAGGCTGCTAAATTTACAGTGTGCCGAGAGATGAACAATTCGGTTGATTTGATGCGTCACGAGTGTTACGCCCCCTAAATTAATGCTACACAAGCAGTCGCCTGAGAGCGGCTTAGGCAACACTCGATCATGCCAGTGTAGCTCAGCTGTTGTTTGCGAAGGCAGTAACGTTCTACGAAAACGCCTCTACAGAGGCTCTACAAAGAAAGGAACGAGAAACTTGGGTTGATAACTGCATACAGGGTTATAATTTTGCATGTATAAACGTTCTGTGACCGCGAGGAAAAGCTCAACCATAGTGACGTAGTTTGCAAAAGATGGCAGGAAATATATTAGTGGCGCTGCAATCCACGCTCCCATTGCATTGCATCATCTATTGAATCCAGGATACAAGCTTCTCTTTCCTTCGTTTTTAACGCATCGGGATACACGAAGGCGGTGAACAGATGGAAAAGTAGAAAAGAGCAACAAAAAAGCGACATGAATGAATGGAAGCATTGCGAACGTGATACATTCTCATTCAATTCCAAGTAACTAATCGAAGCGGCGCGAGGATGAAAGCCTGGCAGTCATCAGAGGGCCTCCACCGAAGGCCATCACTATCGACGGAACGCGACGTGTGACACGGAAGGCGATCAATGCGCAAGCTCTGACAGGGTGACTGCAGGTTTTATTGAGTTACGCTGGAGTTCCAATTGCCCAAGAAGGAAAGGAACACGTGAAAACCGCGTACCGTATGCGCCTGCTAGGAAGGACAGTCTTTTAGCTGTTCATTTAGCTATACAAGGAGAGAAATCGGATGCGCCGAGCACGACAGAACCTCTCAGCTTTCGTTATAGCAGGAAACAGCACTGCACAGACAAAAAGGTGAGGTACAATTGAGCTCTCCAGTCTGTCGCGTATTTATGAAAGTATTCACTGAGTGCATGGTCTAAGCTCCGTGGCTTCGAGCACCTTAGACAAAGTCCGACTCGAATTTTTCAAAATAAAAAGGGGGGGGGGGGTTATAAGACAGATATATCGATATATAATAAGCTCACTTAGCGGATACCTTAACGAACCCATGACTAGTTATCACCTTAATATAGCAATTGCAAAGTCTACATGAATGAGCCAGCGGATAGGTCCGTAGCTTTATAGCTTTCAACAACACGCAGTTAAGGGTGCATACACAACCTTGTTGTCATCGTCAAAACATTATCAGCCTATTTATGTCTAGTGCAGGACGAAGGGATCTCCAAATACACCCTTGCATTGAGCCTCCTGATGTCATCCGATGCTTGGAAATTTCCTAATTGCACCACACCGTCCAGTTCTGTGCTGTTCTCGACTGCGCTTACTACAGACCCTTTTCGCGGAGCAGTTGCTCCGGAGGAACGAGATGGCGCTTTCGGTGGCGCGCCGCCTATATATGCGCCGCAGGTTAACTCTGCGAAAGCGCACGATCCAATACGATACCACTACAAGTTGTGCCCTGCTTCTGTGCGATCAGCTATAGGAAATGTGACTGGGCGTTCGCTCACGCAGTGTGCTCCATTCATGCTGCAAAATCTGGAGCGGTAGAGGGTGGACGGGTGCTGTAGTTGGCTGCAAAAATAATGACTGGCATATTAAGAAATGGAATGAATCTGTGTGACCAAGTTCACGGAGCGTTGCTACATAAGGACTGCCTGTTCGGCCGGCCATTCGCGATGCACGACCTTTTCCCGAGGATAAATGATTCACTCATTCACCAGCATCATATCGCTAACCTCCACAGAAAGTACTTCAATCCCGATGCGTCGGAAAGGTGAGTACTACTAGTTACACAAGGACAAATGGAGTAGCGCCGTTTCCTGGAATAGTAAGTTTCTCACACGTTATCTACACGCATCTACCTCAACTCACACGCAAACGTGCGCCAACTCTATTGCCAACGTATCAAGAATATGTGAATGGGCGCACGCTTCAATCAATGTACCGAAGCATGGATGGACGCCGACTACACCGACAGACGAATGCTCGAAGCTGAACGTTTCGTGATGGTCCCCAGAGTAAGCGAGTGACTAGCAATAACACGTCCTTGCTACAAGCTAATACAAAGTACAGAACATCTACGTTCCAAGCCCCTTGTGCGCAGCAAGAAGAAATCTATCAAAACTAAGCGCACCCGCGAGCGATTAGGTAGAAAATAATCAGACAGTGACCACACCGAGGAACTTTACTGAGTCAGAAACATGACAAGCCGCTGCTTCAAAGTGTTTGCCAAATAAAGAACGAAGATAAAAACACAATGCTCTTGATTTAATTTATAAGCGGAAATTTTGGACAGCTTTGAATACATTGCTCGCGCCGCTTCTAGTACAAGCACCATATACGCTGCTCCCGCCGTTTGGATATGACATTCTAGGGACCATAGTTTGGACAAGGCGCAATGAGCTCAAAACGCGCTTACAGGTCTTCTGAAGCTGTGGCCAAAGCTTCGTGTCACCCACCCGCCGATATCCGCCGGAACAGAGGTTTACTGAGCCGCACCGGGCGTCATGGACATCCATTGTAAACATGGAGGCAACGCAGGCGACTGAGGCAAGCAATGGACGCGTCACCACGTGAACAAACATGGCGGCGCCAACGACATCGCCGCGAAAAGCGTCTATAGTATATCTTCCCTAGGGTCTCATTCTGTAACTCTATTAGACCCACAGTTATCTGCCCTATGCATTACTCGTCCTGCCCAACTCCATTTCTTCGTCTTAATCTCAATTAGTATATCGGAGACCCATCGCCGATATCGCGTTGCATATAGCGTTGCGTTGCTGAGCTCGAAATCGCGGGTTTGATCCCAGCCGCGGCGGCCGCAATGGGGGCGGAACGCAAAAACGCTTGTGTGCTCGTGAACCCGAGGTGGACAAAATTAGTCCGCAGTTCCCCACTGCAGCGTGCCTCATAATCAGATCGTGATTTTGACACGTGAAACCCTAACAATAATCTAGTTCTTTTTTTCTTTAGAATATCGCCTACTCTCATTTGCTCTCTAATCCACACCACCCTGTCTTCCTGTCTCTTAACGTTACGCCTATCGTACTTCTTTCTATCTGTCGTAAGTGCGCCTAATATAGTGCGACGATTTGGCGCACTAGGAAATCGAGTAACGCCAACGGGACAAGGACACACATAAGAAGGACAACATACGGTTTTTTTAGGGCTATTCATTTTCCCAGTATGCATGGTAGAGCAGATAGTCCGAATCGTGCGTCTCCTTTCTTGAAACTGCGTTTCGTCTTGTGAAGCTTCAGTCCCGGGTGTAGCGCTTGCGATACCCATTGTTCTTTTGCAGAGAGGCGCAAGAGATTCTTCTAAACGCTGTCACAAGATTGCCTATGCACTTGCAGATAGGCCCACGCGAGGGCAGCCGATAGCGCAAACGTAAAGGAAATACGGCCACTCAGCTTTTTTTGCGGCGGATTTCAAAGAGACTCAACTGCACGCTCTCCTCACCCACTTTTACTTTATTCCTTTGCTAAGGCCTTTTCACAGATTGCAAACAGCCGCTTTGTTCTTCGCTGGCACGGTGGAAGCATTCATGGAAACTATGGCACCACTTTTGCAGGGTACATACCTCTGCACGGGAGCACACAACGAGCGAGGTACCCCCATGCGAGTCGCTGTAAACAACTCCGCTACATCTAACTGTCCTGCTTTGTACGAGAGAAGTTTCAGGCCCACATAGCACACTCGTTGCCAACCAGGAATAAAGCTTCTAGGTTTGCTGGAAACACAGTAGCAGAAAAAAAAAAAGGTTTCTGATGAAAAAAAAATGAGCCCAAATATGCTCCAGATTTTCGCACGGACAAAATGGTACAGGAATGCGACGGGCGACCGAAGTGAGCTGGCAAGCATGAAAACCAGGAAATGACCGAAAGCGTGCTACAGGACACAACGTATGATATATTGGAGAGACAGAAGCCGGGGACATCAAGATACAGGACAACAAAAAGGAAACAGCGTTTTGATATCGGAAGGAAGAAAGACTCGATAATGCAGTCCCTTTGTCACCGGTACGAGCAAGCGACAAGGCTGTTGCAGGCTCGCCGACAAAGACGAAGCATTGAGTCTTTGTGCAAAGAGCCGCGCAGGCATTTCAGCAGTTGAGGGAGCTTGGTGGGTAGAGGGAGAGCGAGAGGGGCCCGGCGAAAGGAAATGCCTCCATGGCGACGCTGTGAACACGGCTGGCGCTACAGCGCTAAAGGCGGCTCATTATTATTAAGTGCCCCAGTTAATTCGCTGCATTACCAAGGGCTCCCTGTCTTGGTGCTGTCGCGGTGTCTCTTTGTCATTAGGGGGTCCGCCTCTGTTATCAGTGTATGCGGCATGGCCGACAGCACAGCATTAAGACGGCGGGGCGTCCTTCCACCTCCGGAAAAGGGACCGCACCGTGGACAGCAACGTTCTGGTCTACTATACGCCCCACCGGCGGCGATTTTGTGCCCCGTCAGCTCCGTGGTCTACGGCACAACGTCGCCACACTGGCATCGCGCCGAGAATTTCTTGTTTCGCGCTGTGTGACACATCGGCAGGCGAAAGTTTACGCAGTGGGCACTGCAACAACGATCTTCGCACTTTCCTGCCGTTAAGCCCTTCGCAATCTTTCTTTGGCACACGTACAGTCACGTAAACTATTAGCTGCAACACGGTGCCCGTGGTCGAAGGGACCCCAAGATTGCGCGGCAGTGCCTACATACCAAAAATTGGTTGAATAAATGCCGGTATTTGGAACAGTGTTCAGTTCGCAAATTTTTCGCATGTCGGTGCCGGTGCAAGTCTTGGTGCCCCTCTGAAAAAAGGAAGCTGTATCGGGACTTTCTCATGCTGCTGTTCAATTTTCTCGTTAACACTTTTAATCTAATTATAATATTTGAAAAGTTGATTAAATAAATAAGACTAATTATGAAATTATAGGAGGAATGTAAAACATAATCTGAATATCCCCAAGCGACGGCAAAAACATTACCTTGGTTCTGTCCAGCTACGTGGCTTTTGCATACATTTAACGTTTGGCTCATGTTACGTGGGACACCCTATATATACAACGTCGTACTTTTTCCTCATTTCGAGACAAAGACGAAAGCAATGCGATAGTCCTGGAAGCAAATTATTGCAAGAGAGGGCGTGCACGGGCTCTTTCTTACTCTATCTTTCTTGTTTTCCGGCCTAAAGGCGACGGCAAGTGGCAGGCGACGAGTGCACGAATGTCGAACTTTATTCTATCTTTTTCAGAGCAGCCGAATGGCACGCGGAAAGGCCGAGTGCCGCATAAAGCGACATTCGTGCCGACACCACGAGCACAAAGAAGAGAGCCGAAGATCGCAACCAAAGCTCCTGGCCTGTACCACAATGTTCAAGGCGGAGGGGAAAAAAATTGGGTGCAGGAGGTGAAGGGGCCTGGGGACCACGCAATATGTACAGGCACTATGTCCTCGCAAAACCCGCGAATTGAGCCTTGTAATAGTTCAGCGACATATAAGCAAGTGCGTAGAAATATACATCTTCCGTCAAGTCAGTGGAAATTCGTGCTGTTCTTGTATTCGTTTTTTCTCCCGCTTTCCTTTCTGCTTTTTTTTTTGTTCGTGCGCTGCGAGGCATTCCACAAAGTCGTATTGGTGGAACCGCGATCCTATTTTCCGCCGCAAGTTCAATTCAATCTTCCGTTGTGCACATGCCCGTCGCCCTGTGTGCTATCGACCGACAAAGCCCACGGCACGATTCCTTGCCCAAGGTTTTGCCTCGTTCCTCTCTTTATTCCTGCGCCGTCTTGTGGTTACTGAGAGGAAGAAGAGCGCATAGAAAAACCAATTTTGCAACCTGCGCTCCACAGTCTCACGCAGCCGCGTTTTACAGGACCCCGCTGCTTCTCGGTCTTTGTGGCTCGTAGCTGCATTCCCAGCCGTGCCTTTCCTTTGCGTGAGCTTTTAAGCCGCTCGCGCTTGTTCTGACTCCGTCCACCTCTCCAGCCACATGCCGGAAGCCAACGCCCTTTGCATGCAATGCAACAAGCAACGCACGCGCGGGCGGAGACGGGAGAGGACCATGCCGCGTCTTACCGCGGCTGCTATCTTAAAACATTAAGCAGCCGGTATTATTCAGTGTTTGCTACCGGTCCGAGAGCGTGCATCGTCGCCAAGAAAAAATGCATGAACGGAGTTTGCTGGGGTTGCACTCTATATTGAAACCTGAAACCGACTGGCGCCCATTCCGTCGTCTTGTTCCACGTGCCGTGTTTTCAAATAAACCTCGTTTATATTGGCTCGGTGAAACGAGCTGATCCCAGTGCAGAGACGAGTAAGGGATCCCATGCAACAGATTTTCGCCATTGTGCAAACGACAGCGGCAGAAGACGTGTTCACGCCGGCCCTTCCAGCAGAGCAACATCCGCCCCAACAGAACCAAAGGTCGGGAACGGCTTCCCTGACCATTCTACTATTTCATGAATTTGTCCTCAGGGTACTGCTTTTGCAACCTGCCCACCGAGCTTAGCGGACGTTACTTTCGCTGAACCGACCTATCAAAAATGCACGCTACGTCTTGGCAACGAAATGACTGCATATTAAACTAGAACATACATGAGTAATAATTATTATCTCATCGTCATTCTAACTGATCCCCCAGCAGGTTGAAGGCCCTTCCCAAAGCTATCAACTATCACAGCTTTGCGTCAATCGAGCTGAATAAGCTATAGTGCAGAGCAACAAGAAACGTACAGTCATTGTCAAAAGTGCCAGGCATCGCTGCGTGCCACCGACTGTTCTGATTAAGCCACATATAGTGACGCTCCTTTTGCCTCCCCAGCGCTTGCAAATTCCAGAAGGTGAGAAGGATTCTCCGCACCCTCTCTAGCTCGAAAGAAGTGAAAATAACGAGGACAGGAAGAAAGCCAGAAAAGAAATTGTTATACAAAATTGGTTGTGTAATCAACTTAAAGTTCCAGATGCAATTACTGAATTGTTTTTTCTTGAGTAATTATTAACTCTTTGCCGTGTGTCAATACTACCGTCGCGAAGTTACAATTCTCGCTCTTCCCTTGAGTTCGGTGGATCAGCGGCTTGCGAACAGCTGCGCGTAACATCGCCAGCCCGGGTGCCTGTCGAGTACGCGGGGGCACAACGAGTATGGGCAAAGGGGAACTGAAGCAGTTAGACTGATTTGTTCCAGCGAAGGAATAAAAGAAGATGCAAGTCGTACGCGCTCGATTCTTATGCAGTCGGCTACACTGCAACAAAATCAAGCATCAAGTTAAGGCCAAGAATATGCTAAGTGAACACACCTCGAACAGTGCGCTGCAAACTTTCATTATTTGCGTGAAAAACAGTGAGCACAATATAAGCGGTCGATACCTATAGAGTGGGAAAATGGAAGAAACTAAAACCTTTGGCCACGATACATGTCAGCCAGACCTCAGATTATGAGGAATCATACCACACAGCCGCCCAATTATTTGGTATGCTCGTCATGTCTCGGTCGGTCTTTTCAGCATGGTTAATTGGAAACGACGGATCTCGGTCTGACTAGAAAGCTCTCATTTTGTTTACTGCGAACGCAGTTACGAGCTATATGAAATGCGCCGATCATGTTTGTCACGCTTTGGTTCAAGCACGGCACAGCCTGCACGCATAAGAAGCGACACCGAACACAGGCGCTCGAACCAACGATCTTGCGTTTTAAAGCCGAGCATTCCAACACTACGTCAGAGCTGTTTTGCGCAAGTTAATAAAATATTTCATTAGGCGCTGACAAACGGGCTCATGTCGTGCAAACCGCCACAGCGCCCGCCGTGTGCTGTGTGCGGCGATTGAGCCGCGGTGATTGATTTGATTAATTTTTCCTCCATAGGAGGAGCACACCCTACTATTGAGATCTCGACTCGATTGTATATTCAGTAAAAACTACATAGCGAGGGCTCGCTAACTGTGCATGTCTCGCGTGTCCTGCCTGCAAATGGATAGCGCGGCGGACAGCACACGTCTGCTGCCACATGACAGCTGCTGCGCGCCTTCAGAATGAGAGTGAGTCGCTATAGCATAATTGAGGAGTTTCTTGAAGTTACTGCTATAGGCACTCAGTTCCAGGGTACTCACAAGTGATAGGGACCCACAATGCGGTTCCAAGTACTTATCTCATTTAAGGAAATTAAATTCGCTTGACTCTGGCAATTTCTCTCGCTTTTGTTATTTTTTTTTATTCTGAAGGCGAATACTATACGCAGGCCTTGTAGTTGCACCTGCTTTCCGCGCTCTAAAATGCTGCTATACTGCGATGTCGAGTTGTTCCGACTTATACCCACGCCAGAAGCGAAATGCCACGTAATGCGATGTCGAATCCTATAGTGAAGTATTTCTAAAAGCTACCATACAAGATTTCTTGCCACTTTCGGTGCCGCAGCTTAAAGCGGCAAATATAATGAGTCAGACAGACCTAACTCTGGCATTTTAGAAGCCAGGAGCGCACACGCGCCCACCATGGCGGCGCAGTTAAACGCCCTTATCAGTGCCGATCTTCTTAGAAGGGCGT